>NC_053024.1:89766478-90017418 GCF_003073215.2 Triticum urartu
ACTCTTTTCGTTGTTGGTTTTCCAACAACTTTGTTCGACCCTTCTCCTAAAGATGCCTTTTCAAGCTCATTTGAGGTAGAAGATGTTGTTTTCTTCTCCGTTCCTTTAATTCCATTCTTTTATTTCTTCCGGAGGCTTTGTGATGTTGTTCTGTTCAACTCATCATCTCATTTTTGTCAAAGATCATGTTCTCTCCTTTTGCTTATCCATTCAACCGGTGTCCTTCATTCAAGTTCTCTCATCTTATCAAGTTTTGCCTCCCTTCCCAACCGGAGTGCCGTCTGAAATCTTTCTTACCCCTTGTGCCATTCTTTCACTAGTTCCAGAGGCAGTGTGTTGTTGATCTCATCAAGTATCCTCTCATCTTGTCAAGTTCATGTTGAATTCCTTCCATTTACAGTCAGAGTGCTGTCCAAATTATATCATTCTTATTCCTTCTCTATCTTGTTTTAACCAGAGTGTTGTGTCTATCATTCCTCTTCTCACCGGAGTATGATCCAAGTGCCTTCTTTTTCCAAGTTCATATTCTATGCCTTCCATTCCCAACCGGAGTGTTGTTGTAATTGATCTTTATCGTTCCTTGTTCCTCTTTTCTAACGGAGTGTTTTCAACTTCGTTCATTTTCGTTGTATTCTTTCTTTCAATTTGTTCAACCTCTCAAGGTTCGTGGTTTCACTCATTTGTCCAAGAAGCAACTTAGTTTTACCTCTTCTCTTTCTCTTCCGTTTCCCTCCGGTGCCATCCTAGTTCTCGGGACGACATCCTCTTGTAGTGGTGGAGTGTTGTAACGCCCCGAGACCGATGTGCTAGGTGTCTTCTAGTTATTCGCCGACGTTGCCATGTCATTTGCTTGCGTGTTGCATTTTATCATGTCATCATGTGCATTGCATCATCATGTTTTCAAAAACTCCCTTCGTCCGGGTCTCCCTATTCTCTCCCTTGTCCGTTCTGAGCCCAGACACACTTGCACGCGCCCGCGACACGTCCGAAATATTATTTTATAAGTGGCCGGAAAATGTTCTCGGAATGGGTTGAAAGTTGGCATGCGGTGTTGTTATAGTGTAGGTAGACCGCCTGTCAAGTTTCGTTGCATTCGGAGCTCATTCGATAGCCCAACCGTTAAACATATAGTGGCATTATAGCCGGTCATACGTCGGACGTTTCCGGTCTCCGAAACTGCTGCCGGGCCTCTCTCCTCTCTTCTCAGCCCATCTCTCTCTAGCACAGCCCACCTGCAGCCCACCTAACCCCCTCTGACCGAAACCGTTCGATTGCGAGCGGAGGGTCTAGAAACGGAGCAAACCCCTAACCCTAGCCCCCTTTCTATATATAGACACCTCCCTTGCCATTTTGGCCTCCTACCTACCCCCTCCTCAAGCGCCGCCCGCCAGCGACCAAGGTCACCGGACCTTCCTCCCAGGCCAGTCGCGCTGCCCCTCTTCTTCTTCTTCTCCATGTCTCTCCCTCCCCGAACCTTCTCTCTCTCTGCAACAGGGCATGTTGCCTGCAGGCCTTGCGCGGATCCTGCCGGAATGGACCTCCGGCGGCCAGATCCGTTCCAGCCCGCCTCGCCTCCTTCCGGATCCGGCAAGTCCGCGGCTGGATCGGGCTTCCACAGCCGCCACCCGCCGTCGAAGTTCGTCGGCTTCGTCCTACCTCGTCCTCGTCAGGAGGTCGGGGACGAGTCCCTCCCATCGTGGGCCGGCCTTGCCCTGGCCCAGCAGCGCCCGGCAAGCCTCTCGGCCGAACTGGGCCTGGCCCATGGGTGAGGCTACACCCTAGCGCCCCTCCTCTATTTTTTTCCTCCTATTGGGCTGACCAGTTTTGGCCTGTTTTATGTTTTTTCTCCAGAACGATTTTCCTTTTATTCCAGAGAACACAGTTTTGCAGAAAAGCCCTTCTAGTTCATGCATTTAATTACTCCACAACCGTGCATCGGAATTAATTAAACTTTATATGAAAAATGCTTAGAATTTTGTCTAGTTTAATAATATCCAACTTTCATGCATGTTTAGAATGTGTAAAATGTTGTTTGTTTAATTTTGCTTAATTGCCATGTTAAAATGATTTATTTCATATCTAATTAACCATAGCTCCAAATCTAATAAACTTTATATGAAAATGGGGTAGAAAAATGCATAGATTATCATGGTGACCTTACTTTGCATGTTTAACAACTCTAAAATATGGTTTAGGGCAGAACAGTACCAAATCTAAAATATGCACATGAGGATTTTCCAGAATTGTTGTTTGTTATTTCCGGCCTCATTTAAACATGACCAGATAGTTAGTTTAATTATGCTTCACCTCTTGCCATGTTAATCAACATTTAATATTGTTGGGGTACATAAACGAGATCGAACTAAATAACTTGAATGTGGTGTTCCGTCAATATGCAACTCGTTGCATATTGAGCTCCACTTAATTTGTAGGATTGTTTGTGCATTTTGCCATGCCATGCCTCTTAAACCGGACAAGCATCATACTTGGTTGCGCATCATGCCATGTTTATGTTATGCTTGTTTACTTTGTTGCTTGCTTCTTTCCGGTTTGCTTCTCTCGTTAGCTTCGATTTCGTTCCGGAGTTGTGAGGATCCGTTCGACTACGTCCATTTGTCTTCATCATGGACTCGTTCTTCTTCCATGCAGGATCTCAGGCAAGATGACCATACCCTCGAAATCAGTTCTATCTTTCCTTGCTAGTTGTTCGCTCTATTGCTATGCCGCGCTACCTACCACTTGCTATATCATGCTGATAACCCACAAGTATAGGGGATCACAACAGTTTTCGAGGGTAGAGTATTCAACCCAAATTTATTGATTCGACACAAGGGGAGCCAAAGAATATTCTCAAGTATTAGCAGCTGAGTTGTCAATTCAACCACACCTGGAAACTTAGTATCTGCAGCAAAGTGTTTAGTAGCAAAGTAATATGATAGTGGTGGTAGCAGCAACAAAAGTAAAGACAACAAAAGTAATGTTTTTGGTATTTTGTAGTGATTGTAACAGTAGCAGCAGGAAAGTAAATAAGCGTGAACCAGTATATGGAAAACTCGTAGGCACCGGATCAGTGATAGATAATTATGCCGGATGCGGTTCATCATGTAACAGTCATAACATAGGGTGACACAGAACTAGCTCCAATTCATCAATGTAATGTAGGCATGTATTCCTTATATAGTCATACGTGCTTATGGAAAAGAACTTGCATGACATCTTTTGTCCTACCCTCCCGTGGCAGCGGGGTCCTATTGGAAACTAAGGGATATTAAGGCCTCCTTTTAATAGAGAACCGGAACAAAGCATTAGCACATAGTGAATACATGAACTCCTCAAACTATGGTCATCACCGTGAGTGGTCCCAATTATTGTCACTTTGGGGTTGCCGGATCATAACACATAGTAGGTGACTATAGACTTGCAAGATAGGATCAAGAACTCACATATATTCATGAAAACATAATAGGTTCAGATCTGAAATCATGGCACTCGGGCCCTAGTGACAAGCATTAAGCATAGCAAAGTCATAGCAACATCAATCTCAGAACATAATGGATACTAGGGATCAAACCCTAACAAAACTAACTCGATTACATGATAAATCTCATCCAACCCATCACCGTCCAGCAAGCCTACGATGCAATTACTCACGCACGGCGGTGAGCATCATGAAATTGGTGATGGAGGATGGTTGATGATGACGACGGTGACGAATCGCCCTCTCCGGAGCCCCGAACGGACTCCAGATCAGCCCTCCCGAGAGGTTTTAGGGCTTGGCGACGGCTCCGTATCGTAAAACGCGATGATTTCTTCTCTCTTTTTTCTCTCCGAAAACAAATATATAGAGTTGGAGTTGGCGTCGGAGGGCATCCAGGGGGCCCACGAGGTAGGGGGCGCGCCCTAGGGGGGGCGCCCCCACCCTCGTGAGAAGGGTGTGGGCCCCCTGGTCTTCATCTTTGGCGAGGATTTTATTTTTATTTTTTCTAAGATGTTCCGTGGAGTTTCAGGTCATTCCGAGAATATTTGTTTTCTGCACGTAAAACAACACCATGGCAATTCTGCTGAAAACAGCGTCAGTCCGGGTTAGTTCCATTCAAATCATACAAGTTAGAGTCCAAAACAAGGGTAAAAGTGTTTGGAAAAGTAGATACGACGAAGACGTATCAACTCCCCCAAGCTTAAACCCTTGCTCTTCCTCAAGCAATTCAGTTGACAAACTGAAAGAAAGAAAGAAAAACTTTTACAAACTCTGTTTGCTCTTGTTGTTGTAAATATGTCAAGCCAGCATTCAAGTTTTTAGCATAGATCATAACTAACCACATTTGCAATAATTCTCAGGTCTCACGATTACTCATTTCAATAGCATAATCAACTAGCAAGCCAAAATAATAAATCTCGGATGACAACACTTTCTCAAAACAATCATAATATGATATAACAAGATGGTATCTCGCTAGCCCTTTCTGAGACCGCAAAACATAAATGCAGAGCACCTTTAAAGATCAAGGACTGACTAGACATTGTAATTCATGGTAAAAGAGATCCAATCATAGTCATACCCAATATAAATTAATAGTGATGAATGCAAATGACGGCTGTGCTCTCTAGCTAGTGCTTTTTAATAAGAGGGTGATGACTCAACATAAAAGTAAATGGATGGGCCCTTCGCAGAGGGAAGCAGGGATTTGTAGAGGTTCCAGAGCTCGGTTTTGCAATAGAGATAAATTGTATTTTGAGCGGTATAGTTTCATTGTCAACGTAACAACTAAGAGATGGCGATATCTTCCATGCTAAACACATTATAGGCGGTTCCCAAACAGAATGGTAAAGTTTATACTCCCCTCCACCAACAAGCATCAATCCATGGCTTGCTCAAAACAACGAGTGCCTCCAACATACATCAGGTCCCAGGGGGAGTTTTTTTGCAATTAATTTTGATTTGGTTTGCATAAAGCATGGGACTGGGCATCCCGGTGACCAGCCATTTTCTCGTGAGTGAGGAGCGGAGTCCACCTCTCTTGAGAATAACCCGCCTAACACGGAAGATAAGGACATCCTTGGTTGATACATGAGCTATTCGAGCATACAAAACAAAATGTTTATTTGAAGGTTTAGAGTTTGGCACATACAAATTTACTTGGAACGGCAGGTAGATACCACATATAGGAAGGTATGGTGGACTCATCTGGAATAACTTTGGGGTTTAAAGGATTGGATGCACAAGCAGTATTCCCGCTTAGTACAAGTGAAGGCTAGCAAAAGACTGGGAAGCGACCAACTAGAGAGCAACAACAGCCATGTACATGCATTAAAATTAATAAACATTGGATGCAAGCATGAGTAGGATATAATCCACCATGAACATAAATATCGTGAAGGCTATGTTGATTTGTTTCAACTACTTGTGTGAACATGTGCCAAATCAAGTCACTTAAATCATTCAAAGAAGGATACCACCCCATCATACCACATCATAATCATCTCAATAGCATCTTGGCACACAAGGTAAATCATTATAACTCATAGCTAATCAAGCATGGCACAAGCAACTATGATCTCTAATTGTCATTGCAAACATGTTTATTCATAATAAGCTGAATCAAGAACGAGGGACTCATCATATTTACAAAAACAAAAGAGGTCAAGTTCATACCAGCTTTTCTCATCTCAGTCAGTCCATCATATATCATCATAATTGCCTTTCACTTGCACGACCGAATGGTGTGAATAATAATAAGAGTGTACGTGCATTGGACTAAGCTGGAATCTGCGAGCATTCAATAAATAGGAGAAGACAAGGCAATATGGGCTCTGGGTTAAATAAACAATAATGCATATAAGAGCCACTTCAACAATTTAATTATGGTCTTCTCCTACTGACCCCCAAAGAAAAGAAAAGAAATAAAACTATTTACACGGGAAAGCTCCCAACAAGCAAAAGAAGAACGGGAAATATTTTTGGGTTTTCTTTTTAATTATTACTACTACAGCAGAAAAATAAACTACTACTAACTTTTTTGGTTTTTCTTAAGGTTTAACAAACACACAAGAAGAAAACAAGAAAAAAGAAAATAAACTAGCATGGATATTACAGTGAAAAAGTATGAGCACCGACATCTAGTAATGAGTGTGTGTGAACATAAATGTAATGCCGGTGAGAAATACGTACTCCCCCAAGCTTAGGCTTTTGGCCTAAGTTGGTTTATGGCCACGGCTGGCCTGGCGGATATCCATAATAATAGTTGTTGGGGTCGTACTGTGATGAAGAAGAAGACTCTGACTACCACTGGTTGACAGTCATCTCTGGATCCCAAGAATAAACAGATTGTCGTGGAGGCTCATCTTGTGGTTCCTGTTCCGGGGCTGGTGCAAGATTCTTGTAAGCTTGGACGGCAGCCCACGTAACGAGGTAGGGTCCTACAAAATTAAACAAAGAAGGAGCAGGCAGGATAATAGTCTCAGCATGATGTTTGTTAAAGAACAATTGATATTTAAGCTCTCCTGCCCTATTCTTAACAATAAAATCGTGTGCCACCATACTTTTATGATCTAGATAAACACGGGGCAACACCTTTTCTTCCTTCTCAGCATGCCTAATAGGTATGTTAAAATGTGCAGCTAGGCGTGTGGCATAGACGCCTCCAAAGATGGGACCCTTAGTACGGTTCATACTTAACCGTCTAGCAATAATACTGCCCATACTAAAAGTTTTATATCTGTATAAACCGTGGTGCAGAATAATTATATCATGGATGTTAAGGTTTCCACAGTTTCCGCGTCCAATTAAACAACGACTAGCAAATAATGCAAAGTAACGTAAAACAGGGAAATGTATGCTAGTGATTCGTGCATCGGAAACCTTCCTAGTTTCTCCTACAGTGATAGTATCAATAAACCCAGGCACATCATCATGATGTGGCTCTTCTGTCTTGCCCTCAAAAGGGACTAAACAAATCCGACAAAAATCATAAAGTGACATCTCTTTATGCTCATCATATAAATGAAACTCCACCATAGGTGGTGAGTTCCTAGAATGAAAATGAAAGTTTTGCACAAAAGTATTTGTGAGTAAGAGATACTGATCGCATTGGTCGTGGAGGAAAGCGGTGAGGCCTGCATTGTGAGCCAATTCATGAAAATCTTCATAGATACCGGCTGCTCTCAAGAAATCATCAGAAGGCCATTCACACGCCCGAATCTCCGCGGTGCGCGGCAAATTATACTTAGGCTTCGGTGCCTTTTCCTTTGAGCTTTGGCTTGATGAGCCCCTCAAAAATCTCCTCATTATTTTTCTGAAATAATCTGAAATTTTTAGTAACTTCAAACAGAAGTGAACCAACTTAAATAAAACTGATAGCAACTACTCCTACAAGTGCCTAGAGCCTATATCAAGCATTAGAACCACTTAGAACCATATAAATTTGACATGCAAGCTCAAGAACATGGTCACCTATGCAGCACAAATTTGCAAAGAATAAAGCACTAGAACAAAAACTAATTGGATCAATGGAGGAGTCACATACCAAGGAACAATCTCCCCAAGCAGTTTTGCGAGAGGTGCTTTGAGCAAGGAGATCGAAAATCACAGCAAAAGTGGTTGGAACTCGTGCTTGAGTTGGTTTTTCGGGTTTGTGTGAGACAGAGGAAGAAGATGGGTGCTGGGATAAGTGGAGGAGGGCCACCGTGGGCCCACGAGGCAGGGGGCATGCCCTAGAGGGGGGGGGGGGCCCACCACCCTCATGGCCAGGTGGTAGCTCCTCTCGCGGTAATTTTTGCACAGTAAATCCTCAAATATTCCCGAAAAAATCATATTAAATTGGCATGGCATTCTGAGGACTTTTATTTTTGGGACATTTTTATGTTGCACGGATAAGTCAGGAAACAGACAGAAAAAATACTAATTTTACTTTATTTCTACTAATTAACAGAAAGTATAGAAAGGGTACAGAAGTTTGTGCTTCTAGTTTCATCCATCTCATGCTCATCAAAAAGAATCCACTAACAAGGTTGATCAAGTCTTGTTAACAAACTCGTTCCGATAATCATGAAACCGGAGAAATTTCGAATAACACTAAGTTACCTCAACATTGATATGCACATCCCCAATAATAAGTATATCATATTTCTTCTTGACAGTAGGAAGAGGAAATTCAAAACCTCCAATTATAATCGATGGAATTTTTCCAATGGAGTTGATACTGTGAACTTGATGTTGTTTCCTCGGAAAGTGTACCGTATGCTCATTACCATTAACATGAAAAGTGACATTGCCTTTGTTGCAATCAATAACAGCCCCTGCAGTATTAAGAAAAGGTCTTCCAAGAATAATAGACATACTATCATCCTCGGGAATATCAAGAATAACAAAGTCCGTTAAAATAGTAACGTTTGCAACCACAACGGGCACATCCTCACAGATGCCGACAGGTATAGCAGTTGATTTATCAGCCATTTGCAAAGATATTTCAGTAGGTGTCAGCTTATTCAAGTCAAGTCTACGATATAAAGAGAGAGGCATAACACTAACACCGACCCCAAGATCACATAAAGCAGTTTTAATATAATTTCTTTTAATGGAGCAAGGTATAGTAGGTACTCCGGGGTCTCCAAGTTTCTTTGGTATTCCACCCTTAAAAGTATAATTACCAAGCATGGTGGAAATCTCAGCTTCCTGTATCTTTCTTATATTAATAATGATATCCTTCATATATTTAGCATAAGGATTTGTTTTGAGCACATCAGTTAATCACATACGCAAAAAGATAGGCCTAATCATTTCAGCAAAGCGCTCAAAATCTTCATCATCCTTTTTCTTGGATGGTTTTGGAGGAAAAGGCATGGGTTTCTGAACCCAAGGTTCCCTTTCTTTACCATGTTTCCTAGCAACAAAGTCTCTTTTATCATAACGTTGATTCTTTGATTGTGGGTTATCAAGCTCAACAGCAGGTTCAACTTCTACATCATTATCATTACTAGGTTGAGCATCATCATGAACATCATCATTAATACTTTCATTAGGTTCATGTTCCTTACCAGATTGTGTTTCAGGATCAGTCATAGAGATATCATTTGGATTATCAGGTGGTTCAGCAATAGGTTCACTAGAAGTTTGCACAGTTCTATCATTTTTCTTCTTCTTCTTTTAGAAGAACTAGGAACATCAATATTATTTCTTTGAGAATCTTGCTCGATTCTCTTAGGGTGGCCTTCAGGATACAAAGGTTCCTGAGTCATTCTACCAGTTCTAGTAGCCACTCTAACAGCATAATCATTTTTCTTACTATTCATTTCATCAAGCACTTCTTTTTGAGCCTTAAGTACTTGTTCTACTTGAGTGGTAACCATAGAAGCATGTTTGCTAACAAGTTTAAGTTCACCTTTAATATTAGCCATATAATCACCCAAGCGTCTAATCATATAAGCATTTTCTTTTAATTGTCTACCAAAATAAGCATTGAAGTCATCTTGCTTAAACATAAAGTTATCAAACTCATCCAAGCACTTACTAGCAATTTTAGTAGGAGGGATTTCAGCTTTATCATATCTATAGAGAGAATTTACCTTTACTACCTGTGTCGGGATATCGGGATCAGGGGGTTCTTCAGTAAATAAAGAATTGAGATCATATGTTTCTTCAACATGTGGTATATTAAGACCATGTATTTCTTCAATAGGAGGTAAATTCTTAACATCTTCAGCTTTAATACCTTTTTCTTTCATAGATTTCTTTGCCTCTTGCATATCTTCGGGACTAAGAAATAGAACACCTCTCTTCTTCGGAGTTGGTTTAAGAATAGGCTCAGTGATTGGAGCAGGAGTTGGCTCAGGAGCTGGCTCAGGAGGTGCCCAATTATTTTCATTTGTCAACATATTATTCAATAGAATTTCAGCTTCATCCGGTGTTCTTTCCCTAAAAAGAGAACCAGCACAACTATCCAGGTAATCTCTGGAAGCATCGGTTAGTCCATTATAAAAGATATCAAGTATTTCAGGTTTCTTAAGAGGATGATCAGGCAAAGCATTAAGTAACTTGAGAAGCCTCCCCCAAGCTTGTGGGAGACTCTCTTCTTTAATTTGCATGAAGTTGTATATTTCCCTCAAAGCAGCTTGTTTCTTATGAGCAGGGAAATATTTAGCTGAGAAGTAATAAATCATATCCCGGGGGCTACGCACACAACCAGGATCAAGAAAATTAAACCATATCTTAGCATCACCCATTAATGAGAATGAAAATATTTTGAGTATATAAAAGTAACGCGATCTCTCATCATTAGTAAACATGGCAGCTATATCATTTAATTTAGTAAGATGTGCCACAACAGTTTCAGATTCATAGCCATAAAACGGATCAGATTCAACCAAAGTAATTATATCAGGATCAA
The DNA here is from genome assembly GCF_003073215.2 of Triticum urartu. Lineage (NCBI taxonomy): Eukaryota > Viridiplantae > Streptophyta > Magnoliopsida > Poales > Poaceae > Triticum > Triticum urartu. The sequence continues at coordinate 89,776,861 of NC_053024.1, forward strand.
CAGAGAATTCATACTCCTTATCAGGAACACAAATGGGTGAAGTAGCAAAAGCAGGGTCAGGTTTCATTTTATCTCTAAGTGATTCTTTGTTCCATTTAACTAATAACCTTTTAAGCTCATATCTATCTTTGCAAGCTAAAATAGCGGCAGAAGATTCCATATAAAAAAGATAGCCCTTAGGAATAACAGGCATATTTTCACCATCACTATCATCATCGTATTCAGATTCAATAATTTCTTTTTCTCTAGCCCTAGCAATTTGTTCATCAAGAAATTCACCAAGGGGCACAGTAGTATCAGGCATAGAAGAAGTTTCATCATAGGTATCATGCATAGTAGAAGTGGCATCATCAATAACATGCGACATATCGGAACGAATAGCAGAAGCAAGTGTGGGTGTCGCAAACTTACTCATCACAGAAGGTGAATCAAGTGCAGAGCTAGATGGTAGTTCCTTACCTCCCCTCATAGTTGAGGGATAGATCTTGGTTTTTGGATCTCTCAAGTTCTTCATAGTGTCCAGCAGATATAAATCCCAAGTGACTCAAAGAATAGAGCTATGCTTCCCGACAACAGCGCCAGAAATAAGTCTTGATAACCCACAAGTATAGGGGATCGCAAAAGCTTTCGAGGGTAGAGTATTCAACCCAAATTTATTGATTCGACACAAGGGGAGCCAAAGAATATTCTCAAGTATTAGCAGCTGAGTTGTCAATTCAACCACACCTGGAAACTTAGTATCTGCAGCAAAGTGTTTAGTAGCAAAGTAATATGATTGTGGTGGTAGCGGCAACAAAAGTAAAGACAGCAAAAGTAATGTTTTTGGTATTTTGTAGTGATTGTAACAGTACTAGCAGGAAAGTAAATAAGCGTGAACCAGTATATGGAAAACTAGTAGGCACCGGATCAGTGATAGATAATTATGCCGGATGCGGTTCATCATGTAACAGTCATAACATAGGGTGACACAGAACTAGCTCCAATTCATCAATGTAATGTAGGCATGTATTCCGTATATAGTCATACATGCTTATGGAAAAGAACTTGCATGACATCTTTTGTCCTACCCTCCCGTGGGAGTGGGGTCCTATTGGAAACTAAGGGGTATTAAGGCCTCCTTTTAATAGAGAACCGGAACAAAGCATTAGCACATAGTGAATACATGAACTCCTCAAACTATGGTCATCACCGGGAGTGGTCGCGATTATTGTCACTTCGGGGTTGCCGGATCATAACACATAGTAGGTGACTATAGACTTGCAAGATAGGATCAAGAACTCACATATATTCATGAAAACATAATAGGTTCAGATCTGAAATCATGGCACTCGGGCCCTAGTGACAAGCATTAAGCATAGCAAAGTCATAGCAACATCAATCTCAGAACATAATGGATACTAGGGATCAAACCCTAACAAAACTAACTCGATTACATGATAAATCTCATCCAACCTATGACCGTCCAGCAAGCCTACGATGCAATTACTCACGCACGGCGGTGAGCATCATGAAATTGGTGATGGAGGATGGTTGATGATGACGACGGCGACGAATCCCCCTCTCCGGAGCCCCGAACGGACTCCAGATCAGCCCTCCCGAGAGGTTTTAGGGCTTGGCGGCGGCTCCGTGTCGTAAAACGCGATGATTTCTTCTCTCTTATTTTTTTCTCTCCGAAAGCAAATATATAGAGTTGGAGTTGGCGTCGGAGGGCATCCAGGGGGCCCACGAGGTAGGGGGCGCACCCTAGGGGGGGCCCCACCCTCGTGAGAAGGGTGTGGGCCCCCTGGTCTTCATCTTTGGCGAGGATTTTTTTTATTTTTTCTAAGATGTTCCGTGGAGTTTCAGGTCATTCCGAGAATATTTGTTTTCTGCACATAAAACAACACCATGGCAGTTCTGCTGAAAACAACGTCAGTCCGGGTTAGTTCCATTCGAATCATACAAGTTAGAGTCCAAAACAAGGGCAAAAGTGTTTGGAAAAGTAGATACGACGGAGACGTATCACATGCCTCCCATATTTCCATGTCAAGCCTCTAACCCACCTTTCCTAGCAAACCGTTGTTTGGCTATGTTACTGCTTTGCTCGGCCCCTCTTATAGCGTTGCTAGTTGCAGGTGAAGATGAAGTTTGTTCCATGTGGGAACATGTATATGTTGGGATATCACAATATCTCTTATTTAATTAATGCATCTATAAACTTGGTAAAGGGTGGAAGGCTCGGCCTTATGCCTAGTGTTTTGTTCCACTCTTGCCGCCCTAGTTTCCGTCATACCGGTGTTATGTTCCTTGATTTGGCGTTCCTTATGTGGTTGGGTTTTATGGGAACCCCTTGACAGTTCGCTTTGAATAAAACTCCTCCAGCAAGGCCCAACCTTGGTTTTACCATTTGCCTCACCACCACCTATACTTTTCCCTTGGGAGTCGCGCTCCCGAGGGTCATCTTTATTTTAACCCCCCGGGCCAGTCCTTCTCTAAGTGTTGGTCCGAACTAGAGCCCCTCGCAGCGCCACCTCGGGGAAACTTGAGGGCTGGTTTTAGTTGTATGGATTGCTCATCCGGTGTTGCCCTGAGAACGAGATATGTGCAGCTCCTATCGGGATGTCGGCGCATCGAGTGGTCTTGCTGGTCTTGTTTTACCATTGTCGAAATGTCTTGTAACCGGGATTCCGAGACTGATCGGGTCTTCCCGGGAGAAGAAATATCCTTCGTTAACTGTGAGAGCTTGTGATGGTCTAAGTTGGGACACCCCTGCAGGGTTTGAACTTTTGAGAGCCGGGCCCGTGGTTATGTGGCAGATGGGAATTTGTTAATGTCCGCTTGTAGAGAACTTGACACTTAACTTAATTAAAATGAATCAACTGCGTGTGTAGCTGTGATGGTCTCTTCTCGGTGGAGTCTGGGAAGTGAACACGGGCCTTGTGTTATGCTTGAACGTAAGTAGTATTAGGATCACTTCTAGTTCACGACCGTTGCGTTGCTTCTCTTCTCGCTTTCATTTGCGTATGTTAGCCACCATATATATGCTTAGTGCTTGCTGCAGCTCCACCACATTACCCCTTTCATACCCATAAGCTTAAATAGTCTTGATCTCGCGGGTGTGAGATTGCTTAGTCCTCGTGACTCACAGATACTTCCAAACAGTTGCAGGTGCCGATGATACCAATGCAGGTGACGCAACCCAGCTCAAGTGGGAGCTCAATGAAGATCTTGATCGTTGTGTGATAACCCACAAGTATAGGGGATCGCAACAGTTTTCGAGGGTAGAGTATTCAACCCAAATTTATTGATTCGACACAAGGGGAGCCAAAGAATATTCTCAAGTATTAGCAGCTGAGTTTTCAATTAAACCACACCTGGAAACTTAATATCTGCAGCAAAGTACTCCCTCCGTTCCAGAATATAAGGTGTATTGGTTTTCGTGCAAGTCAACAATTTGAATGTTTGACCAAGATTATAGAATAAAATTACAAGAGTTGCAATACCTTGTAGATAAAATATGAAAATACTTCACATGATGGATCAAATGATATAAATTTCAAATTGTGAATGTTGATATATTTTTCTAAAAACTTGGTCAAACTTGTACTCGTTTGACTTTTTGAAAAAAAATACACCTTATATAAAGGAACGGAGGGAGTATTTAGTAGCAAAGTAATATGATAGTAGTGGTAACGGTAGCAAAAGGTAATGATAACAAAAGTAATGTTTTTGGTATTTTGTAGTGATTGTAACAATAGCAACGGAAATGTAAATAAGCGGACAACAATATAAGGAAAGCTCGTAGGCAATGGATCGGTGATAGAGAATTATGCCGGATGTGGTTCATCATGTAACAGTCATAACCTAGGGTGACACAAAACTAGCTCCAATTCATCAATGTAATGTAGGCATGTATTCTGAATATAGTCATACATGCTTATGGAAAATAACTTGCATGGCATCTTTTGTCCTACCCTCCCGTAGCAGCGGGGTCCTAGCGGAAACTAAGGGATACTAAGGCCTCCTTTTAATAGAGTACCGGACTAAAGCATTAACACATAGTGAATACATGAACTCCTCAAACTACGGTCATCACCGGGAGTGGTCCCAATTATTGTCACTTCGGGGTTGTCGGATCATAACACATAGTAGGTGACTATAGACTTGCAAGATAGGATCAAGAACTCACATATATTCATGAAAACACAATAGGTTCAGATCTGAAATCATGGCACTCGGGCCCTAGTGACAAGCATTAAGCATAGCGAAGTCATAGCAACATCAATCTCAGAACATAGTGGATACTAGGGATCAAACCCTAACAAAACTAACTCGATTACATGATAAATCTCATCCAACCCATCACCGTCCAGCAAGCCTATGATGGAATTACTCACGCACGGCGGTGAGCATCATGAAATTGGTGATGGAGGATGGTTGATGATGACGACGATGGCGGATTCCCCTCTCCGGAGCCCCGAACGGACTCCAGATCAGCCCTCCCGAGAGGTTTTAGGGCTTGGCGGCGGCTCCGTATCGTAAAACGCGATGAATCCTTCTCTCTGCTTTTTTTTATCTCCGAACACGAATATATAGAGTTGGAGTTGAGGTCGGAGGAGCTCCAAGGGGCCCACGAGGTAGGGGGGCACGCCCAGGGGGGCAGGCGCGCCCCCACCCTCGTGGCTAGGGTGTGGGCCCCCTGGTCTTGATCTTTTGCCAGGATTTTTTATTATTTCCAAAAATAGTCTCCGTAAAGTTTCAGGTCATTCCGAGAACTTTTGTTTCTGCACATAAATAACACCATGGCAATTCTGCTAAAAACAGCGTCAGTCCGGCTTAGTTCCATTCAAATCATGCAAGTTAGAGCCCAAAACAAGGGCAAAAGTGTTTGGAAAAGTATATACGATGGAGACGTATCAACTCCCCAAGCTTAAACCTTTGCTTGTCCTCAAGAAATTCAGTTGATAAACTGAAAGTGATAAAGAAAAACTTTTACAAAATCTGTTTGCTCTTGTTGTTGTAAATATGTAAGGCCAGCATTCAAGTTTTCAGCAAAGATTATAGACTAACTATATTCACAATAACGCATAGGTCTCATGTTTACTCATATCAATGGCATAATCAACTAGCAAGCAATAATAATAATCGGATGACAACACTTTCTCAAAACAATCATAATATGATATAACAAGATGGTATCTCGCTAGACCTTTCTGAGACCGCAAAACATAAATGCAGAGCACCTTTAAAGATCAAGGACTGACTAGACATTGTAATTCATGGTAAAAGAGATCCAGTCAAGTCATACTCGATGTAAACTAATCAGTAATGAATGCAAATGACATAGGTGCTCTCCAGCGGGTGCTTTTTAATAAGAGGAGGATGACTCAGCATAAAAGTAAATAGATATGCCCTTCGCAGAGGGAAGCATGGATTTGTAGAGGTTCCATAGCTCGGTTTTGAAATAGAGATGAATAATATTTTGAGCGGTATACTTTCATTGTCAACATAACAACCAAGAGATGGCGATATCTTCCATGCTACACACATTATAGGCGGTTCCCAAACAGAATGGTAAAGTTTATACTCCCCCTCCACCAACAAGCATCAATCCATGGCTTGCTCGGAAAAACGAGTGCCTCCAACTAACAAGAGTCCCAGGGGAGTTTTGTTTGCAATTATTTTGATTTGATTTGCATAAAGCATGGGACTGGGCATCCCGGTGACCAGCCATTTTCTCGTGAGTGAGGAGCGGAGTCCACTCCTCTTAAGAATAACTCACCTAACATGGAAGATACGGACAACCCTAGTTGATACATGAGCTATTCGATCATACAAAATAGAATGTTTATTTGAAGGTTTAGAGTTTGGCACATACAAATTTACTTGGAACGGCAGGTAGATACCATATATAGGTAGGTATGGTGGACTTATATGGAAGAACTTTGGGGTTTATGGAGTTGGATGCACAAGCATTATTCCCGCTTAGTACAGGTGAAGGCTAGAAAAAGACTGGGAAGCGACCAGCTAGAGAGCGACAACAGTCATGAACATGCATTAAAATTAATAAACACTGAATGCAAGCATGAGTAGGATATAATGCACCATGAACATAAATATCATAGAGGCTATGTTGATTTTGTTTCAACTACATGCGTGAACATGTGCCAAGTCAAGCCACTCGAATCGTTCAAAAGAGGATACCACCCTATCATACCACATCACAACCATTTTAATAGCATGTTGGCACGCAAGGTAAACCATTATAAGCTCCTAGCTAATTAAGCATGGCATAAGCAACTATAATCTCTAATTGTCATTGCAAACATGTTTATTCATAATAGGCTGAATCAGGAACGATGAACTAATCATATTTACAAAAACAAGAGAGGTCGAGTTCATACCAGCTTCTCCCATCTCAATCAGTTCATCATATATCGTCATAATTGCCTTTCACTTGCACGACTGAATGATGTGAATAATAATAATAGTGCACGTGCATTGGACTAAGCTGGAATCTGCAAGCATTCAATAAACAGGAGAAGACAAGGCAATATGGACTCTTAGTTAAATCAACAATAATGCATATAGGAGTCACTTCAACAATTTAATCATGGTCTTCTCCTATCGACCCCCAAAGAAAAGAAAATAAATAAAACTATTTACACGGGAAAGCTCCCAACAAGCAAAAGAAGAACATGAAATCTTTTTGGGTTTTCTTTTTAATTACTACTACAAGCATGGAAATTAAAACTAGCTAAAAGCTACAACTATTTTTTTGGTTTTTCTTAAGGTTTATTAAACACACAAGAAGAAAGCATAAAAAGGAAAATAAACTAGCATGGATATTACAATGAAAAAGTATGAGCACCGACATCTAGCAATGAGTGTGTGAACATAAATGTAATATCGGTGGGAAATACCTACTCCCCCAAGCTTAGGCTTTTGGCCTAAGTTGGTCTAATGCCACGGATGGCCTGGCGGATATCCAAAGTTGTAGTTGGGGTCATACTGAGTTGCAGTAGTCATTGCATCATGGGCTGCAGCTTGGAGGCTTGCTATCTCAGCCCTCCTCTTATACTCTTCCGCCTCCTCTCTGGTTATAAAACATCTCCCTTTTGCCTGAAAGTCAAAGAAAGTAGAAGCAGGGAGAGCGACATGATAGGTGCGTCGTCTGTCAAAGATTAGTCGGTACTGGAGGAACTGATCGTTCCTCTCAACAAACTGATGATGAACCATAGCCTCATAATCCAAATAAGCAGGAGGCAACTCAATATCATCCTCACGTATGGTTATACCAAGAAAATTAGCTATGCGGGTTGCATAAATTCCACCAAAGAAATCTCCATTAAATCTATTAAGATGCAACCTACATGCAACAATGGCTCCCAAATTATAAGATTTATCTCGGCACTCCTAAGAATACTGAGGTCAGGGACACACATGTGACATGCTTCATCTTTACCATTAATGCATTTACCTATGAAGAGAGCAAAATAATGTATAGCAGGAAAATGAATGCTCCCTATGGTAGCTTGTGTTATATCTCTAGATTCCCCCACAGTTATACTAGCAAGAAAATCTCTAAACTTAGATTTGCGAGGTTCCATAGTACTACCCCATTGTGGAAGTTTGCAAGCACTGGTAAAATCCTCTAAGTCCATAGTATAAGAATTTTCATAAAGATCAAACATGACAGTTTGAGAATTGCGTGAAGATGAAAATTCAAACATCCTCACAAAGGAACTAGTGAGATAGTGGTACTGACGGCACTTTTCTGCCTCGAAGCTCACAAGATCAGCATTACGCAAATATGCGTTAAATTCTTCCTTAATTCCGGCTCGATCCATGAAGTCCTCTGAAGGCCATTCACAAGGCCGTACTGGAGCGTCCCTTGGTGGCTCATCATCAGCATCACGCATTGCAAGCCTGGGTCCTTGTTTCCTTGAAGAACCACCTTGGTACATTTTCCTAAACATATTTCTTCCTCTGAAAAATTTCTGAATTTTTTAGTAACTTCAAAATAAAAGTGAACCAAACTCAACAAAATTGATAGCAACTACTCCTATGAGTGCCTAGAACCTATATCATGCATCAGAACTACTTGGAACCATATACATTTGACATGCAAGCTCAAGAACAGGGTCATCTAAGCAGAAAAAATATGCAATGAATAAATCACTAGAACAAAAACTAATTGGACCAATGGAGGAGTCACATACCAAGGAACAATCCCCCCAAGCAGTTTTATGAGAGGTGCTTTGAGAAAGGAGATCGAAAATCGCAGCAAAATGAGCTAGAACTCGTGCTTGAGCTGGATAATGGTGTTTGTGGGAGGAAGAAGGAGTGTGTGGGTGCAGGAATAAGTGGAGGAGGGCCACCATGGGCCCATGAGGCAGGGGGGCACGCATAGGAGGTAGGGCATGCCCTCCACCCTCATGGCCAGGTGGATGCCCCCTGCTGTGTTCTCAGTGCCAAATATTCTCAAATATTACAGAAAAAATCATATTTAAATTTTAGGGCATTTGGAGAACTTTTATTTTCGGGGTATTTTTATATTGCACGGATAATTCAGACAACAAACAAAAAAAAAATACTATTTTTACTTTATTTAATATGAATAACAGAAAGTAAAAGGAGGGTACATGGGGTTGTGCTTTCTAACTTCATCCATCTCATGATCATCAAAAGGAATCCATTAACAAGGTTGATCAAGTCTTGTTAACAAACTCATTCCGAATAACATGGAACCGGAGAATTTTTGAATAACACTAGGTTACCTCAACGGGGATATGCACATCCCCAACAATAAGAATATCATATTTCTTCTAGACAGTAGGAAGAGGAAATTCAAAACCACCAAAAATAATTGATGGAATTTTTCCAATAGAATTGATACTGTGGACTTGAGGTTGTTTCCTCAGAAAGTGTACCGTATGCTCATTACCATTAACATGAAAAGTGACATTGCCTTTATTTCAATCAATAACAACCCCTGCAGTATTCAAAAAGGGTCTTCCAAGAATAATAGACATACTATCGTCCTCGGGAATATCAAGAATACCGAAGTCCATCAAAATAGTAACGTTTATAACCACAACTGGCACATCCTCACAAATACCGACAGGTATAGCAGTTGATTTATCAGCCATTTGCAAAGATATTTCAGTAGGTGTCAACTTATTCAAATCAAGTCTACGATATAAAGAGAGAGGCATAACACTAACACCAGCTCCAAGATCACATAAAGCAGTTTTAACATAGTTTCTTTTAATGGAGCATGGTATAGTTGGTACTCCTGGATCTCCAAGTTTCTTTGGTATTCCACCCTTAAAAGTATAATTAGCAAGCATGGTGGAAATTTCAGCTTCCGATATCTTTCTTTTATTAGTAACAATATCTTTCATATACTTAGCATAAGGATTCATTTTAATCATACCAGTTAATCGCATACGCAAAAAGATAGGTCTAATCATTTCAGCAAAGTGCTCAAAATCCTCATCATCCTTTTTCTTGGATGGTTTGGGAGGAAAAGGCATGGGTTTCTGAACCCATGGTTCTCTTTCTTTACCATGTTTCCTAGCAATAAAGTCTCTCTTATCATAACATTGATTCTTTGATTCTGGGTTATCAAGATCAACAACAGGTTCAATTTCTATATCATTATCATTGCTAGGTTGAGCATCAACATGAACATTACCATTAACATTATCACTAGTTTCAGGTTCATTACCTGATTGTGTTTCAACATCAAAAATAGAAATATCATTTGGATTCTCAGGTGTTTCAGTAATAGGTTCACTAGAAGCATGCAAAGTCCTATCATTCTTCTTTTTCTTCCTTTTAGAAGGACTAGGTGCATCTATATTATTTCTGTGAGAATCTTTCTCAATTCTCTCAGGGTGGCCTTCAAGATAGAAAGGTTCCTGAGTCATTTTACCAGTTCTATTAGCCACTCTAACAGCAAAATCATTATTCTTACTATTCAATTCATTGAGCAAATCATTTTGAGCTTTAAGTACTTGTTCTACTTGAGTGGTAACCATAGAAGCATGTTTACTAATAAGTTTAAGTTCACCTTTGATATTAGCCATATAATCACCCAAGTGTTCAAGCATATCAGCACCGCGTTTTAATTCTCTACCAAAATAAGCATTAAAGTCTTCTTGATTAACCATAAATTTTATCAAACTCATCTAAGCATGGGCTAGCGAACTTAGTAAATGGGATTTCAGCTTTATCATATCTATAGAGAGAATTTACCTTTACTACCTGTGTCGGGTTATCAAGACCATGTGTTTCTTCAATAGGTGATGGATTAAAACCATATATTTCTTCAACGAGCGGTAAATTAAGACCATGTATTTCTTCAATAGGAGGTAAATTCTTAACATCTTCAGCTTTAATACCTTTTTATTTCATGGATTTCTTTGCCTCTTGCATATCTTCAGGACTGAGAAATAGAACACCCCTCTTTTTCGGAGTTGGTTTAGGAATAAGCTCAGGAAGTGTCCAATTATTTTCATTAGTCAACATATTATTTAATATAATTTCAGCTTCATCCGGTGTTCTTTCCCTGAAAACAAAACTAGCACAACTATCCAGGTAATCTCTGGAAGCATCAGTTAGTCCATTATAAAAGATATCAAGTATTTCATTTTTCTTAAGAGAATGATCAGGCAAAGCATTAAGTAATTGGAGAAGCCTCCCCCAAGCTTGTGGGAGACTCTCTTCTTCAAGTTGCACAAAATTATATATCTCTCTTAAAGCAGCTTGTTTCTTATGAGCAGGGAAATATTTAGCAGAGAAGTAATAAATCATATCATGGGGACTACGCACACAACTAGGATCAAGAGAATTAAACCATATCTTAGCATCACCCTTTAATGAGAATGGAAATATTTTAAGGATATAAAAGTAACGAGTTCTCTCATCATTAGTGAACAGGGTGGCTATATCATTTAATTTAGTAAGATGTGCCACAACAGTTTCAGATTCATAGCCATAAAAAGGATCAGATTCAACCAAAGTAATTATATCAGGATCAATAGAGAATTCATAATCATTATCAGTAACATAGATAGGTGAAGTAGCAAAAGCAGGGTCGGGTTTCATTCTAGCATTAAGAGATTGCTGCTTCCATTTAGCTAATAACCTCTTTAGATCATATCTATCATTGCAAGCTAAAATAGCTCTAGTAGCTTCTTCATCCATAACATAACCCTCAGGAACAACAGGAAATTCATATTTATTAGGGGGAGAGTCTTCATCATCACTTTCATCAATATTATCACCTTTCAATAATTTCATTCTCTCTAGCCCTAGCAAGTTGTTGATCAAGAAATTCACCAAGTGGCACAGTAGTATCAAGCATAGAAGTAGTTTCATGATAAGTATCATGCATAGCAGAAGTGAAATCATCAATAACATGCGACATATCATAATGAATGGCAGAAGCAGGTTTAGGTGTCGCAAGCTTACTCAAAACAGAAGGTGAATCAAGTGTAGAGCTAGATGGTAGTTCCTTACCTCCCCTCGTAGTTGAGGGATAAATCTTGGTTCTTGGATCTTTCAAGTTCCTCATAATGATGAGCAGATATAAATCCCAAGTGACTCAAAGAATAGAGCTATGCTCCCCGGCAACGGCGCCAGAAAATAGTCTTGATAACCCACAAGTATAGGGGATCACAACAGTTTTCGAGGGTAGAGTATTCAACCCAAATTTATTGATTCGACACAAGGGGAGCCAAAGAATATTCTCAAGTATTAGCAGCTGAGTTGTCAATTCAACCACACCTAGAAACTTAATATCTGCAGCAAAGTATTTAGTAGCAAAGTAATATGATAGTAGTGGTAACAGTAGCAAAACGTAATGATAACAAAAGTAATGTTTTTTGTATTTTGTAGTGATTGTAACAATAGCAATGGAAAAGTAAATAAGCGGAGAACAATATATGGAAAGCTCGTAGGCAATGGATCGGTGATGGAGAATTTTGTCGGATGTGGTTCATCGTGTAACAATCATAACCTAGGGTGACACAGAACTAGCTCCAATTCATCAATGTAATGTAGGCATGTATTCCGAATATAGTCATACATGCTTATGGAAAAGAACTTGCATGCCATCTTTTGTCCTACCCTCCCGTGGCAGTGGGGTCCTAGCGGAAACTAAGGGATATTAAGGCCTCCTTTTAATAGAGTACCGGACCAAAGCATTAACACATAGTGAATACATGAACTCCTCAAACTACGGTCATCATCGGGAGTGGTCCCGATTATTGTCACTTCGGGGTTGCCGGATCATAACACATAGTAGGTGACTATAGAGACTTGCAAGATAGGATCAGGAACTCACATATATTCATGAAAACATAATAGGTTCCGATCTGAAATCATGGCACTCGGGCCCTAGTGACAAGCATTAAGCATAGCAAAGTCATAGCAACATCAATCTCAGAACATAGTGGATACTAGGGATCAAACCTTAACAAAACTAACTCGATTACATGATAAATCTCATCCAACCCATCACCGTCCAGCAAGTCTACGATGGAATTACTCATGCACGGCGGTGAGCATCATGAAATTGGTGATGGAGGATGGTTGATGACGACAACGACGACGGATTCCCCTCTCCGGAGCCCCGAACGGACTCCAGATCAGCCCTCCCGAGAGGTTTTAGGGCTTGGCGGCGGCTCCGTATCGCAAAACGCGATGAATCCTTCTCTCTGATTTTTCTCTCTCTGAACATGAATATATAGAGTTGGAGTTGAGGTCGGCGGAGCTCCAGGGGGCCCATGAGGTAGGGGGGCGTGCCCCCACCCACATGGCTAGGGTGTGGGCCCCCTGGTCTTGATCTTTTGCCAGGATTTTTTATTATTTCCAAAAATAGTCTCCGTAAAGTTTCAGGTCATTCCGAGAACTTTTGTTTCTGCACATAAATAACACCATGGCAATTCTGCTAAAAATAGCGTCAGTCCGGGTTAGTTCCATTCAAATCATGCAAGTTAGAGTCCAAAACAAGGGCAAAAGTGTTTGGAAAAGTAGATACGACGGAGACGTATCATTGTGTTGTGTCTTTTTCGGTTGATCAGTAGTGGAGCCCAGTTGGGATGATCGGGGATCTAGCATTTGGGGTTGTCTTCTTTTATTTTGGTTCCATAGTCGGACCTTGATTGTACTCTGGATGATGTATGTTTAACTTGTATTTGTGTGAAGTGGAGATCGTAAGCCAACTCTTTATCCCTTTCTTATTCAGTACATGGGATTGTGTGAAGATTACCCCTCTTGCGACAAACCTACCATGTGGCTATGCCTCTAAGCCGTGCCCCGACACGTGGGAGATATAGCCGCATTGTGGGTGTTACACATGCCAAGAGGTGGCGTGCTCCCCTAGCCCAAAACTGAACTGGACTAGGGGGGCCGGCCCCCTTTCCTTCTCTTCTTCCTCTCCTTCCTTCTTCTCCTACTTGAACTAGGAAAGGGGGAAACCTACTCCTACTAGGAGTACGAATCCCCCCTTTGGACCTGCCCCTTGAGGCCTTCCCTCCTCCCCTCCTTTATATACGGTGGAGGGGGCACCCCATAGACACACAAGTTGATCTTTAGCCGTGTGTGGTGCCCCCCTCCATAGTTTTACACCTAGGTCATATTGTCATAGGCGAAGCCCTGCATCGATAACTTCATCATCACCGTCAACACATCGTCGTGCTGATGGAACTCACCGTCGGCCTTAGCTGGATCAAAAGTACGAGTGACGTCACCGAGCTGAATGTGTGCAGATCGCGGAGGTGTCGTACGTTCGATACTTGATCGGTTGGATCACGAATACGTTCGACTACATCAATTGCGTTACTTAATGCTTCCGCTTTCGGTCTACAAGGGTATGTAGACACACTCTCCCCTCTCGTTGCTATGCATCTCCTAGATAGATCTTGCATGATCGTAGGAAATTTTTGGAAATACTGCATTCCCCAACAGTGATTCCCTTAGTGGTGTCATGTGAACGTCGACTACACGGCAGTTCACCATATTTGGGCCTAAGGGAATGCATTCTGGAGTAGTTATTGAAGGATCATGGATGTCGCCTAGAGGGGGGGGGGGGGTGAATAGGCGTTTTAAAATAATTGCGGTTTAGGCTTGAACAAGTGCGGAATAAACCTAGCGGTTAATTTGTCAAGCACAAAACCTAAAACAACTAGGCTCACCTATGTGCACCAACAACTTAAGCTAAGCAAGATAAGCAACTATGTGATAGCAAGATATATGACAAGAAACAATATGGCTATCACAAAGTAAAGTGCATAAGTAAAGGGGCTCAGGTAAGAGATAACCGAGCCATGCGGAGACGATGATGTATCCCGAAGTTCACACCCTTGCGGATGCTAATCTTCATTTGGAGCGGTGTGGAGGCACAATGCTCCCCAAGAAGCCACTAGGGCCACCATAATCTCCTCACGCCCTTGCACAATGCAAGATGTCGTGATTCCACTAAGGGACCCTTGAGGGCGATCACCGAACCCGTACAAATGGCAGCCTGTAACGCCCTCGATGCGGCTATATCTCCCACGTGTCGAGGCACGACTTAGAGGCATAACCACATTAAAAGCAATGTCGCAAGTTAGGCAATCATCACAACATCCCATGTAATATGAATAATAAAAGGGGAAGGTACATAGTTGGCTTACACTCGCCATGTCAATCAAAGTGCATAAATAACATTACATCATCCAAACACTCATGGCCCGACTACGGCGCCAAAATAATAGATAACCCAACATGCGACACGGTCCCGATCACCCCCAACTGGGCACCACTACTTATCATCAGGGAAAGACACGTAGTATCATTGAGAGTCCTCGTCGAACTCCCACTTGAGCTCGAGCGCGTCACGTGGAGCGGAATCATCAGGCCCTGCATCTGGTTTAATAGTAATCTGTGAGCCACATGGACTCAGAAATATCGCACCCTCACGATCAAGACTATTTAAGCTTAATAGGAAAAGCAAGGTAAATATGTGGAGCTTCAGCAAGCGACTAGCATATATGGTGGCTAACCTGTTCGCAAAAGAGAGCGAGAAGAGGAGGCAAAGCGCGAGCGAGAAACTAGAGAGCAACCTACGCAAACATTACTCCAACACCGTGTCCACTTCCTGGACTCCGCCGAGAAGAGGCCATCACGGTAGCTCACACTGTTGATTCATTTTAATTAAGTTAAGGTTCAAGTTATCTACAACCGGACATTAACAAATTCCCATCTGCCCATAACTGTGGGCACGGCTTTCGAAAGTTCAAATCCCTGCAGGGGAGTCCCAACTTAGCCCATGACAAGCTCTCACGGTCAACGAAGGAATAGACCTCCTCCCAAGACATTCCGATCAGACTCGGTATCCCGGTTCTTCAAGACACTTCGACAGGTTAAAACAAGACCAGCAACACCGCCCGAATGTGCCGAAAAATCCCAATAGGAGCTACACATATCTCGTTCTCAGGGCACACTCAGATGAGCTCTCCATACAACTAAAACCAAACCTCGAGTTTCCCCGAGGGGGCGCTGCACAGGACTCTAGTTCGGACCAACACTCAGAGGAGCACTGGCCCGGGGGGGGGGGGGTTAAAATAAGATGACCCCGGGCTCCGGAAACCCAAGGGAAAAAGAGGCTAGGTGGCAAATGGTAAAACCAAGGTTGGGCATTGCTGGAAAAGCTTTAATCAAGGCGAACTATCAAGGGGTTCCCATTATAACCCAACCGTGTAAGGAACGCAAAATACGGGAACATAACACCGATATGACGGAAACTAGGGCGGCAAGAGTGGAACAAAACACTAGGCGAGAGGCCAAGCCTTCCACCCTTTACCAAGTATATAGATGCATTAAGATAACATGGTAATATAATGATATCCCAACAAGTAAAATAATGTTCCAACAAGGAACGGTCTCCAATCTTCACCTGCAACTAGCAACGCTATAAGAGGGGCTGAGCAAAGCGGTAACATAGCCAAACAACGGTTTGCTAGGACATGGTGGGTTAGAGGTTTGACATGGAAATTTGGGAGGCTTGAAAGCAAGTGGTAGGCATCGTAGAATTGGCATAGCAAAAGAGCGAGCATCTAGCAAAGCAAAGATAGTAGTGATTTCGAGGGTATGATCATCTTGCCTGCAAAGTCGTCAGAGTTGACTGGATCCTCGAAAGCAAACTCAACGGGCTCCTCGTTAGCGAACTCGTCTCCCGGCTCTACCCAAACAAGACAAACAAGCAACAAGGACACAATCAACCACGTGCAAGGCTCAAACAATATGATGCAAAGATGATATGCTATGCGGGATGCGATGCGGGAGGCATATGCAAGATGTGACAGGGAATGCATGAACCTGGCCTCAACTTGGAAATCTAAGTGTGCCACTGGAAATATGAGATTAAATCGCTTGAAAACGATATAAAGAATGCCGGAATCGGAGTTACGGTTTGGAAATGGCAAGCAATTCAAATAAGACCACGTTCTGCGATTTACAGCAAGTAGCCATCTAAATGCAACAAGATGAACATGCTACAGCACCTAAACATGGCATCAAAATACATGTCTGGAATCCATTCAAGATGCTTAACAAAAGTCTAGCACTGAGCTACGGCCAATTCATCCATTAACAGGTTCAAACAAGCATGGCAAAAATGCATTTGGTAAACAGATTTCAGACTTAGTGAAATTATCATTTGTCGGAATTTCAGATCAGATAGCACTCTTCGGAGCATGAAAACTATATGCTACAGGACCTGAACATGGCAAAGTAAAGAATGTCAAGGAGCTACTCAAAGAGCTTAACAAAAGTCCCTTAGTGACCTTGAGCCAAAAGGGGTCAGAAAATACAATTGCAAGCATGTGAACATGGCAAAAACATAACCAGATCACAGACTTAGTGAAAACTGGAGCATGCTGAAACAGATATCAAGTAGGCATGTTTACGAGCTCGATGCACTCACCACAGAGCAATTCATGACAAACTAAGCATACATCCATCGAGAATACACAAAATGCAAGCTAGACATGGCAAGAACAATAACATAGCATGCACGGATCAACTACAACATCATCGGCAAAATCGCTAACAAGTAGACAATCTGCCCAGATTCACGAAATGACAAAAGTAGAGCTCGATTGACTCAAGCTAGGGTGCTCCATAATTACAAACAAAGACATGGATGGATAAAGCACTACAATATTAACAAAACATCCTTACTGATCATCCTCAAAAGAGGCACGGATCACTAGGAAACAACATGAACATATGGCCATATGAGATAACCAGCTCAAGGACTTAGTGGAAATGCCAAGTCCCTGAAATCAGCATTACCAAGTGCCTCACTTTGCAAGCTTGTGCTAGTCACCACACACATCACAAAAATACATGGGTTTCACCTCTGGAAAGATGTCAAAACCCTTAAAAAAACATATGTAGAGCTCATGGGCATATCATGCACACAATAATCATGGCAAAAATGACAAATATCTAAATGGAGCAGCAGATCTGACAATTATCTCAAGTAGCACTCTTCCAACAGCATTTCTGGCATCAAGATGAACTCAAATGAAAATGATGCAGTGGAATGAAATGATGCACTCTCTGAGACGAACATTTTGATATGCTATATGCCCAAAACGGAGCTACGGATGCAAAGTTACGGCACGATGAACAAGGGCATATGGATCTGGGAAAACGGGGACTTAGAAGAAAATTTGGACCTCCAGATCTAGGGTTACTGTAGCCGATCTGGATCGGGCACGCCTCCCAAGGTTCGTCGGGACCTCGCCGCCGACGAAGGCAGGACGGTGGCCGGAGCTGCTCGCCGGAGCTGCGGACCGGTGGCCGGAACGACGAGGAGGCCGGAGGAGGCGCGGGGCGACGGTGGGCGGCGCACGGCGGCCGGGCGGCGAGGCGCGCGAGCGGGCGGCGCACCGGAGCGGTGGTGCGGTGGCTCGCGCTCGCCGGAGCTGAGCAAGGCGACGGCGGGAGGTAGGAGAAGGGCGGCGGTGCGCGGGCGCCGGTTCAGGCCCTCGGGGGCCGGCTGCGGGCCGGGCGGGCCGCGGCGGTGGGAGGAGGCGGCCGGCCACGTGGCGCCTCCTGACTGGCGCGGGCGGCGGCGGCGACTTCGTCCGGCGGCGGCCGGACGTGTCCGGTGGCGGCGGGGCGATTTTTTAGGGTTTGGACGGGGAAGAGATCCGGATTTTCGGAGGACCTATTTATAGGCCTAGAGGGAGCTAGGAGTGTCCAAATGAGGTGCGGTTTTCGGCCACGCGATCGTGATCGAACGCTCTAGATGATGGAGAAGGTTTAGGTGGGTTTTGGGCCAAATTGGAGGGGTGTTGGGCTGCAACACACACAAGGCCTTTTCGGTCCCTCGGTTAACCGTTGGAGTATCAAACGAAGTCCAAATGACACGAAACTTGACAGGCGGTCTACCGGTAGTAAACCAAGGCCACTTGGCAAGTCTCAGTCCAATCCGGAAATGTTTAATCCCCACACATGAAAAAAAGGTAGAAATGACCACCGGAGGAGAACGAAGCGCTGGAATGCAAAACGGACAACGGGGAAAATGCTCGAATGCATGAGATGAACACGTATGCAAATGCAATGCGCATGATGACATGATATGAGATGCATGACAATGACAACAACACACGGAGACAAAACCCAAACCCGAGAAAATAAAATAACTTAAGGCCGGAAACGGCAAGAGTTGGAGTACATATTGGATAAGTTACATCCGGGGTGTTACACAGCCCTTGGGGGAGGTTACCGAACCCGTACACTTTGGCAACCGTTGGGGGCGGTCACCGGAACCCGTCCAATTGCTCGGGGCGATCTCCACAACCTAATTGGAGACCCCGACGCTTGCCCGGAGCTTTACACCACAATGATTGAGCTCCGAACACCACAAAGGTTGGGGTTAACTCCCCAACGACACCACGAAGCTTCACCACAATGGAATATGGCTCCGAGGTGACCTCAACCGTCTAGGGCGCCCAAGCACCCAAGAGGAACAAGCTCAAGGGTACCAAGCACCCAAGAGGAACAAGCTCAAGGGTACCAAGCACCCAAGAGTAATAAGCTTCTCAACTTGTAACTTCCATGTATCACCGTGGAGAACTCAAACCGGTGCACCAAATGCAATGGCAAGGGCACACGGAGTGCCCAAGTCATTCTCTCCCAAATCCCACCGAATCAACAAATGCTAGGGAGGAAAATGAGAGGAATAACGAAGAAGAGAGCACGAAGAACTCCAAGATCTAGATCCAATGGGTTCCCCTCACATAGAGGAGAAAGTGATTGGTGGAAATGTGGATCTAGATCTCCTTTCTCTTTTCCCTCAAAAACTAGCAAGAATCCATGGAGGGATTGATAGTTAGTAAGCTCGAAGAAGGTCAACAATGGGGGAAGAACACGAGCTCAAAAGGATAAGGTTCATTGGGAAAGAAGACCCCCTTTTATAGGAGGGGGAAAATCCAACCGTTATGTGCTCAGTACGCACACGAGCGGTACTACCGCTCGGGCGGTAGAACACGGAGAGCGGAGCAAAACAGAGTGCGAGGCAGAGCCGTATGAGCGGCACTACCGCTGGAGCTAGCGGTACTACCGTTGGCCGCAGCGGTACCGCCGCTTGGCCCAACGGTACTACCGCTGGGACCGCGCACAACGCCTACCACGAGCACAGGGAGAAGGAACAGGGAGGAGGGCCATTGAGCGGCACTAGGGGCGGTGGTAGCCGCGGTACTACTGCACATGAGCGGTACTACCGCTCCTACTGCCGCCGAACCCGTCACGAGAAAACCATGTCTCGAATCGAGGCGGTACTAGTGTGGAACCGGAGCCAAACTACCGCTTATGGCCATGGGCGGTACTACCACTGTGGGACAGCGGTACTACCCTTGTGGAGATAAGCGGTACTGCCGCTCTGGCCCAGTGGTACTACCACTGGTGCCATCCTTATGCCACTTCCAAGAAAGCAAGTATACTCCACGGAAAACCAGAACTGCCATAACTTCTGCATATGAGCTCCGAATTGAGCAAACTCAAGATTGTTGGAAACAAGACGACGAGTAGCATCAAAACAACGTCTGGTTATAGTAAGAAGAGGCAGGGGAGGTATGCCTAACAAATGGAGGAGTGAGACCACCAACCGAGAAGAACGAGCATAACCTCCAACATCGAAAACATCATAGAAGATGCATGTGAACTCCGTTTTCGATGAACTCAAGCTTGTCATTAAGATGACCATAACCTCCAAAACTCTCAAAGAGAACCAAACAAGAACCAAGAAATATGATGGAAGGATGAAATGGTTTGAGCTCTCTATGAACGATACGATCAAGCTACTCATCGAGAGCCCCCTTGATAGTATGGCAATCGATCCTATAACCCGGTCTCCCAACTACCACTATGAGAACGGTAAAATAGAAAACCTATCAAGGGAAAACCTTTGGATTGTACATGGTCCACTTGAGCTAGATGATGACGATCTTGACTCCCTCAAGTTGGACCACCTTTCTTGATTGCGTTGGTTCGATGAAGACTAGTTGATTGTGATGGGGAATGTAGCAGAAATTCAAAATTTTCTACGCATCACCAAGATCAATCTATGGAGTAATCTAGCAACGAGGGGAAGGAGAGTGCATCTACATACCCTTGTAGATCGCTAAGCGGAAGCGTTCAAGTGAACGGGGTTGATGGAGTCGTACTCGTCATGATCCAAATCACCGATGATCCTAGTGCCGAACGGACGGCACCTCCGTGTTCAACACACGTACAGCCCGGTGACGTCTCCTACGCCTTGATCCAGGAAGGGGAGAAGGAGAGGTTGGGGAAGACTCCATCCAGCAGCAGCACGATGGCGTGGTGGTGGTGGAGGAGCGCGGGACTCCAGCAGGGCTTCGCCAAGCACTACGAGAGATGAGGAGGGAGAGAGGTAGGGCTGCGCCAACAGGGAGAGCAAATCACGTGTGTTGGGCAGCCCCATACCTCAAGTATATATAGGGGGAGGGGAGGGGCTGCACCCCCACCTAGGGTTCCCTCCCTAGGGGTGGCGGCAGCCCCCAGATCCCATCTGGGAGGCGGCCAAGGGGGAGAGAGAGGGGGGCGCACCTAGGGTGGGCCTTAGGGCCCATCTGCGCCTAGGGTTTGCCCCCTCTCCTCTTGAGGACGCCTTGGGCCTTGGTGGGAGGCGCCCCAGCCCACCTAGGGGCTGGTCCCTTCCCACTATTGGCCCATGTAGGCCTCCGGGGCTGGTGGCCCCACCTGGTGGACCCCCGGACCCCTCCGGTGGTCCTAGTACACTACCGGTGATGCCCGAAACACTTCCGGTGGCCAAAACCATACTTCCTATATATCAGTCTTTACCTCCGGACCATTCCGGAACTCCTCGTGACGTCTGGGATCTCATCCGGGACTCTGAACAACATTCGGTAACCGCGTACATACTTTCCCTATAACCCTAGCGTCATTGAACCTTAAGTGTGTAGACCCTACGGGTTCGGGAACCATGCAGACATGACCGAGGCAACTCTCCGGCCAATAACCAACAGAGGGATCTGGATAACCATGTTGGCTCCCACATGTTCCACGATGATCTCATCGGATGAACCACGATGTCAAGGACTTAATCAACCCCGTATTCAATTCCCTTTGTCTAGCGGTACGATACTTGCCCGAGATTCGATCGTCGGTATCGCAATACCTTGTTCAATCTCGTTACCGGCAAGTCTCTTTACTCGTTCCATAACACATCATCCCATGATCAACTCCTTGATCACATTGTGCACATTATGATGATGTCCTACCGAGTGGGCCCAGAGATACCTCTCCGTTTACACGGAGTGACAAATCCCAGTCTCGATTCGTGCCAACCCAACAGACACTTTCAGAGATACCTGTAGTGTACCTTTATAGCCACCCAGTTACGTTGTGACGTTTGGCACACCCAAAGCACTCCTACGGTATCCGGGAGTTACACAATCTCATGGTCTAAGGAAATGACACTTGACATTAGAAAAGCTTTAGCATACGAACTACACGATCTTTGTGCTAGGCTTAGGATTGGGTCTTGTCCATCACATCATTCTCCTAATGATGTGATCCCGTTATCAATGACATCCAATGTCCATGGTTAGGAAACCGTAACCATCTATTGATCAACGAGCTAGTCAACTAGAGGCTTACTAGGGACATGTTGTTGTCTATGTATCCACACATGTATCTGAGTTTCCTATCAATACAATTCTAGCATGGATAATAAATGATTATCATGAACAAGGAAATATAATAATAACCAATTTATTATTGCCTCTAGGGCATATTTCCAACAGTCTCCCACTTGCACTAGAGTCAATAATCTAGTTCACATCGCCATGTGACCAATATCCAAGAGTCTACCAGACTCAATGATCTAGTTAACATCACTATGTGATAAACACTCAAAGAGTTCTGGGTTTGATCATGTTATGCTTGTGAGAGAGGTTGTAGTCAACGGGTCTTGCCACATTCAGATCCCTATGTATTTCACAAAACTTTATATCGTAGCTGCTTCTACCACATTCCACTTGGAGCTATTCCAAATTATTGCTCCATTATACGTATCCGGTATCTCTACTCAGAGCTATCCGGATAGGTGTTAACTTGCATCGACGTAACTCTTTACGTCGAACTCTTTATCACCTCCATAACCGAGAAACATTTCCTTATTCCTCTAAGGATAATTTTGACCGCTATCTGGTGATCTACTCCTAGATCACCTTTGTACCCTCTTGCCAGACATGTGGCAAGGCACACATCAGGTGCGGTACTTCAGCATGGCATACCATATAGAGCCTATGACAAAAGCATAGGGGACGACCTTCGTCCTTTTCGTCCTTTCTCTTTCTTATGCCATGGTCAAGCTTTGAGTCTTACTCAACTTCACACCTTACAACTCAGGTAAGAACCCCTTCTTTGACTGATCTATTTTGAACTCCTTCAAAAACATGTCAAAGTGTGCGTTCTTTGAAAGTATCATCAGGCGTCTTGATCTATCTCTATAGATCTTGATGCCCAATTTGTAAGTAGCTTTATCCAGGTCTTCCTTTGAAAAACACTCTTCAAACAACTGTTTATGCTTTCCAGAAATTCTACATTATTTCGGATCAACAATATGTCATCCACATATACTTATCAGAAATATTGTAGTGCTCCCACTCACTTTCTTGTAAATACAAGTTTCTAGCAAACATTGTATAAACCTAAAAGCTTTGATCACTCCATCAAAGCATATATTCCGCCTCCGAGATGCTTGCTCTAATCCATAGAAGGATCGCTGGAGCGAGCATACCTTTTAGCATCCTTAGGATCGACAAAACCTTTTATTGTATCACATACAACCTTTTCTTATGAAAACTGGTAAGAAAACTTGTTTTGACATCCATCTGTAAGATTTCATAATCGAAAAATACAGCTAATGCTAACATGATTCCGACAGACTTAAGCATCGCTACGAGTGAGAAATTCTCATCGTAGTCAACTCCTTGAACTTGTGAAAAGACTCTTTCCCACAAGTCGAGCTTCATAGACGGTAACATTACCGCCCACGTCCGTCTTCTTCTTAAAGATTCATTTATCTCAATGGCTTGCCGATCATCGGGCAAGTCCACCAAAGTCCATACTTTGTTCTGATATATGGATCCTATCTCGGATTTCATGGCTTCTAACCATTTTTCAGAATACGGGCCCACCATCGCTTCTCCATAGCTCATAGGTTCATTGTTGTCTAACAACATGATATCTAAGACAGGATTACCGTACCACTTAGGAGTAGTACATATCCTTGTCGACCTACGAGGTTCGATAGCAACTTGATCCGAAGCTTCATGATCACTATCATTAACTTCCTATTCAACAGACGTAGGTGCCACAGAAAACATCTTTCTGTGTTGCATCACTCTCTGGTTGAAGTAAAGGTTCGACAACCTCATCAAGTTCTATCTTCCTCCCACTCAATTCTTTCGAAAGAAACTCCTTCTCGAGAAAGGACCCGTTCTTAGCGACAAACAATTTGCCCTCGGATCTGAGATAGAAGGTATACCCTACTGTCACCTTTGGGTATCCTATGAAGATGTGTTTGTCCGCTTTGGGTTCGACCTTCTCCGGCTGAAGCCCTAAGCATCACAGCCCCAAACATTAAGAAACGACAACTTTGGTTTCTTGCCAAACCAATGTTCATACGACGCCGTCTCAACGGACTTAGATGGTGTCCTATCTAAAGTGAATGCAGCTGTCTCTAACGCATAACCTCAAAATGAAAACGGTAGATTGATAAGAGACATCATAGATCGCACCATATCTCATAAGGTTCGATTACGATGTCCAGACACACCATAACCCAGTGGTGTTCTAGGTGGCTTCAACTGTGAAACAATTCCACAATGTCTTAAGTGTTTGCCAAACTCATAACTCAGATATTCTCATTGATCAGATCGTAGGAATTTGATCTTCTTGTTATGATGATTCTTAACTTCACTCTGAAATCGCTTGAACTTTTCAAACGTTTCAGACTTGTGCTTCATTAAGTAAATATACCTATATCTACTCAAATCGTCAGTGAAGATGAGAAAATAGCGATATCCACCGCACGCTTCAATTCTCATTGGATCACACGCATCAGCATGTATGATTTCCAACAAGTCACTTGCCCGTTTCATTGTACCTGAAAGCGGGGTCTTAGTCATCCTGCCCATGAGGCATGGCTCGCATGTGTCAAGCGATTCAAAATCAAGTGACTCCAAACATCCATCGACATGGAGTTTCTTCATGCATCTTACGCCAATATGACCTAAGCGGCAGTGCCACGAGAAAGTGGTACTATCATTATTAACTCTACATCTTTTGGCGTGAACATGTGTATTACCACGACCGAGATTCAATGAACCATTCACATAGGGTGCATGACCATGAAAGGTATTATTCATGTAAACAGAATAACCATTATTCTCTAATTTAAATGAATAACCGTATTGCAATGAACATGATCTAATCATATTCATGCTCAACGTAGACACCTGATAACATTTATCTAGGTTCAATACTAATCCCGAAGGCAGATGGAGCGTGCGATGGTGATCTCATCAACTTTGGAAACACTTCCAACACACATCATCACCTCGCCCTTAGCTAGTCTCCGTTTAGTCTGTAGCTTTTGCTTCAAGTCACCAATAATAGCAACTGGACCGGTACCAATACCCAGGTGCTACCAGGAGTACTAGTGAGGTACACATTAATAACACGTATATACTTTGTTGAAGTTACCAGCCTTCTTATCTACCATGCATTTGGGGTAATTCCGCTACCAGTGACTGTTCCCCTTACAATAGAAGCACTCAGTCTCGGGTTTGGGTTCAACCTTGGGTTCCTTCACTGGAGCGGCAACTGGTTTGCCATCCATGAAGTTTCCCTTCTAGCCCTTTCCCTTCTTGAAACCAGTGGTCTTGTTAAACCATCAACACTTGATGCTCCCTCTTGATTTCTACCTTTTGCGGTCTTAAGCACCGCGAATAGCTCCGGGATCAACTCCATCCCTTGCATGTCATAGTTCATCACGAAGATCTAGTAGCTTAGTGATAGTGGCTAGAGAACTCTATCAATCACTATCTTATCTGGAAGTTTAACTCCCACTTGATTTAAGTGATTGTAGCACCCAGACATTCTGAGCACATGCTCACTAGCTGAGCTATTCTCCTCCATCTTGTTGGCAAAAGAACTTGTCAGAGGTCTCACACCTCTCAACACGGGCATGAGCCTGAAATCCCAATTTTAGCTCTTGGAACATCTCATTTGTTCTATGGCGTTCAAAATGTCATTGGAATCCCGATTCTAAGCCGTAAAGTATGGTGCACTAAACTATCAAGTAGTCATCAGGATGTGTCTGTCAGGTGTTCACAACATCCACAGACGACGTTGTAGGGGTTTGCACATCGAGCGGTGCATCAAAGACGTAAGCCTTCTGTGTAGCAGTGAGGACACTCCTCGGACTACGGACCTAGTCCGCATCATTGCTTACAATATCTTTCAACTTAATCTTTCTCTAGGAATGTATTGAAACAGGGAGCTACAACGTGAGCTATTTATCTACAACATATTTGCAAAGACAATTTAGACTATGTTCATGATAATTGAGTTCATTTAATGAACTCCCACTCAGATAGACATCCCTCTAGTCATCTAAGTGAAACATGATCCGAGTCAACTAGGCCGTGTCCGATCATCACGTGACACGGACTAGTCAACATCGGTGAACATCTTCATGTTGATCGTATCTTCTATACGACTCATGCTCGACCTTTCGGTCTTCCGTGTTCCGAGGCCATGTCCGTACATGCTAGGCTCGTCAAGTCAACCTAAGTGTTTTTGCTGTGTAAATCTGGCTTACAGCCGTTGTATTCGAACGTTAGAATCTATCACACCCGATCATCACGTGGTGCTTCGAAACGACGAACCTTCGCAATGGTGCACAGTTAGGGGGAACACCTTTCTTGAAATTTTAGTGAGGGATCATCTTATTTAAGCTACCGTCGTTCTAAGCAAATAAGATGTAAAACATGATAAACATCACATGCAATCAAATAGTGACATGATATGGCCAATATCATTTTGCTCCTTTTGATCTCCATCTTCGGGGCTCCATGATCATCGTTGTCACCGGCATGACACCATGATCTCCATCATCATGATCTCCATCATCGTGTCTTCTTGAAGTTGTCTCATCATCTATTACTTCTACTACTATGGCTAACGCTTTAGCAATAAAGTAAAGTAATTACATGACGTTTATGTTGACATGCAGGTCATAAATAAATAAAGACAACTCTTATGGCTCCTGCCGGTTGTCATACTCATCGACATGCAAGTCGTGATTCCTATTACAAGAACATGATCAATCTCATACATCACATATATCATTCATCACATCCTTTTGGCCATATCACATCACAAGGCATATGCTGCAAAAACAAGTTAGATGTCCTCTAATTGTTGTTGCAAGTTTTTACGTGGCTGCTATAGGTTTCTAGCAAGAACGTTTCTTACCTACGCGAAAACCACAACGTGATATGCCAATTTCTATTTACCCTTTATAAGGACCCTTTTCATCGAATCCGATCCGACTAAAGTGGGAGAGACAGACACCTGCTAGCCACCTTATGCAACTAGTGCATGTCAGTCGGTGGAACCAGTCTCACGTAAGAGTACATGTAAGGTCAGTCCGGGCCGCTTCATCCCACGATGCCGCCGAATCAAGATAAGACTAGTAACGACAAGCAAATTGACAAAATCGACGCCCACAACAACTTGTGTTCTACTCGTGCATAGAAACTAAGCATAGACCTAGCTCATGATGCCACTGATGGGGAACGTAGCAGAAATTCAAAATTTTCTACGCATCACCAAGATCAATCTATGGAGTAATCTAGCAACGAGGGGAAGGAGAGTGCATCTACATACCCTTGTAGATAGCTAAGCGGAAGCGTTCAAGTGAACGGGGTTGATGGAGTCGTACTCGTCGTGATCCAAATCACCGATGATCCTAGTGCCGAACGGACGGCACCTCCGTGTTCAACACACGTACAACCCGGTGACGTCTCCTACGCCTTGATCCAGCAAGGGGAGAAGGAGAGGTTGGGGAAGACTCCATCTAGCAGTAGCACGACGGCATGGTGGTGGTGGAGGAGCGCGGGACTCCAGCAGGGCTTCGCCAAGCACTACGAGAGATGAGGAGGGAGAGAGGTAGGGCTGCGCCAACAGGGAGAGCAAATCACGTGTGTTGGGCAGCCCCATACCTCAAGTATATATAGGGGGAGGGGAGGGGCTGCGCCCCCACCTAGGGTTCCCTCCCTAGGGGTGGCGGCAACCCCCAGATCCCATCTGGGAGGCGGCCAAGGGGGAGAGAGAGGGGGGCGCACCTAGGGTGGGCCTTAGGGCCCATCTGCGCCTAGGGTTTGCCCCCTCTCCTCTTGAGGACGCCTTGGGCCTTGGTGGGAGGCGCCCCAGCCCACCTAGGGGCTGGTCCCTTCCCACTATTGGCCCATGTAGGCCTCCGGGGCTGGTGGCCCCACCTGGTGGACCCCCGGACCCCTCCGGTGGCCCCGGTACACTACCGGTGATGCCCGGAACACTTCCGATGGCCAAAACCATACTTACTATATATCAATCTTTACCTCCAGACCATTCCGGAGCTCCTTGTGATGTCCGGGATCTCATCTGGGACTTCGAACAACATTCGATAACTGCGTACATACTTTCCCTATAACCCTAGCGTCATCGAACCTTAAGTGTGTAGACCCTACGGGTTCGGGAACCATGCAGACATGACCGAGACAACTCTCCGGCCAATAACCAACAGCGGGATTTGCATACCCATGTTGGCTCCCACATGTTCCACGATGATCTCATCGGATGAGCCACGATGTCAAGGACTTAATCAATCCCGTATTCAATTCCCTTTGTCTAGCGGTATGATACTTGCCCGAGATTCGATCGTCGGTATCCCAATACCTTGTTCAATCTCGTTACCGGCAAGTCTCTTTACTCGTTCCGTAACACATCATCCCGTGATCAACTCCTTGATCACATTGTGCACATTATGATGATGTCCTACCGAGTGGGCCCAGAGATACCTCTCCGTTTACACGGAGTGACAAATCCCAGTCTCGATTCGTGCCAACCCAACAGACACTTTCGGAGATACCTGTAGTGTACCTTTATAGCCACCCAGTTACATTGTGACGTTTGGCACACCCAAAGCACTCCTACGGTATCCGGGAGTTGCACAATCTCATGGTCTAAGGAAATGACACTTGACATTAGAAAAGCTTTAGCATACGAACTACACGATCTTTGTGCTAGGCTTAGGATTGGGTCTTGTCCATCACATCATTCTCCTAATGATGTGATCCCGTTATCAACGACATCCAATGTCCATGGTCAGGAAACCGTAACCATCTATTGATCAACGAGCTAGTCAACTAGAGGCTTACTAGGGACATGTTGTTGTCTATGTATCCACACATGTATCTGAGTTTCCTATCAATACAATTCTAGCATGGATAATAAACGATTATCATGAACAAGGAATTATAATAATAACCAATTTATTATTGCCTCTAGGGCATATTTCCAACAGATTGCTCCCCATACTCCATTATGGGTGAGCCCCTCTTCCGCACATCTTCATGAATCCATTGTTACCACAATGGACGGCAAGCTTCAAGAATTTGATCTCTTCATGATGCTCCACTTGAACTTGCACACCGCAACCTAACCCCACAAAGAACTCTCATGAAGACCATGGGTTAGTACACAAAGCATAATTGACATTGCTTACCATACCATGGGATCACTTGATCCCTCTCGGTACACCTTCTACGCTTTGTGGGTTGATCAACTTGATTCACTCTTTGACTTATTCTTGATCAACCTCTCACAAGACCAATCTTTAGGTAATTCCTTGAATAGCACCTTGGTCGCCACAAACTCTCCTTGAAACCAACACATGTACTCCTATCAAAGCCTATGGACAAAACCTTCAAATATAACTCAAGGCAACCATTAGTCCATAGAGATTGTCATCAATTACCAAAACTAAACATGGGGCACCGCATGTTCTTTCAGTTATTAGATGATGGGTTGCGAGAGTGACAGAAGCTTAAACCCTAGTTTATGCGCTACTTCGTAAGGGACTGATTTGGATCCAAAAGTTTAATGCTATGGTTAGATTTATTCTAATACTTTTCTAGTAGTTGCGGGTGCTTGTGAGGGGGTTAATCATAAGTAGGACGTTTGTTCTAGTAAGAACAACACCTAACCACTGGTCCACCCATATATCAAATTGTCAAAGTAGCGAACACAAATCAAACCAACATGATGAAAGTAACTAGATGAAATTCCCGTGTACCCTCAAGAATTCTTTGCTTATCATAAGAGACCGTTTTTGCATGTCCTTCGCCTCAAAGGATTGGGCTACCTTGCTGCACTTTTGTTACCGTTACCGTTACTTACTCATTACAAATTATCTTGCTATCAAACTACTCGCTACTTATAATTTTAGTGCTTGTAGAGAATACCTTGCTGAAAACTACTTGTCATTTCCTTCTGCTCCTCGTTGGGTTCAACACTCTTACTTATCGAAAGGACTACGATTGATCCCCTATACTTGTGGGTCATCAAGGATCTTTTCTGGCGCTGTTGCCAGGTAGTGAAGCGCTCTTGGTAAGTGGAAATCGGTAAGAAAAAAATTACTACGTGCTGAAATTTATTGTCACTTGTCACTATGGAGAACAATCCTTTGAGGGGTTTGTTCGGGATATCCTCACCTTGACTGGAACCACAATTAGTTACCCCTCAACCTACTGCACCCACTAAAAATATTAGTTATGAAATTTCTTTGGCTATGATAGAACAACTGCTAGCTAATCCTTATGCAGGAGATGGAACCAAACATCCTGATATGCATTTGATATATGTGGATGAAATTTGTGGATTGTTTAAGCTTGTAGGTTTACCCAGAGATGAAGCTAAGAAGAAGGTTTTCCCTTTATCTTTGAAGGGAAAAGCATTGGCATGGTATAGGCTATGCGATGATATTGGATCTTGGAATTGGAATCGATTGAAATTGGAATTTCACCAAAAAAATTATCCTACGCATCTAGTTCATCGTGATCGGAGTTACATATATAATTTTTGGCCTCGTGAATGAGAAAGTAACGCTCTAGCTTGGGGGAGGCTTAAGTCAATGCTATATTCATGCCCCAATCATGAGCTCTCAAGAGAAATTATTATTCAAAAAATTTATGCTCGTCTTTCTCGTGATGATCAATCCATGCTTGATACTTCTTGTACTGGTTCCTTTATCAAGAAGACTATTGAATTCAGGTGGGATCTTTTAGAAAGAATTAAACGCAACTCTGAATATTGGGAACTTGACAAAGGTAAAGATTCAGGTATTAAGCTTAAGTATGATTGTGTTAAACCTTTTATGAATACCGACACTTTTCAAAAGTTTAGCACTAAATATGGACTTGACTATGAGATAGTAGCCTCCTTTTGTGAATCATTTGCTACTCATGTTGATCTCCCTAAGGAGAAGTGGTTTAAATATCACCCACCTATTAAAGAATAAATTAAAGAACCGGTAATAGCTATAGATGAAACTATTATTTGTAATGTTGATCCAATTGTTCCTACTACTTATATTGAAAAACCACCTTTCCCTGTTAGGATAAAGGAACATGCTAAAGTTTCAACTGTGGTCAATAAAAGTTATATTGGAGCACCTAAACCTTCTGAACAAATCAAGGTAGAACCCAGTGTTGCTATGGTTAAAGATCTCCTAGTAGAAAATCTAGACGGGCATGTTATTTACTTATGTGATGAAGCTGCTAGAATTGCCAAACCCGATGAAAAAGATAAACATAGACCTGTTGTTGGCATGCCTGTTATCTCAGTCAAAATAGGAAATCGTTGTTATCATGACTTATGTGTTTTAGATGCTAGCGTGAGTGCTATTCCTTTTACCTTATATCAAGATATTATGAATGATATAGCACCCGCTGAAATAGAAGACATAGATGTTACTATTAAACTTGCTAATAGAGACACCATCACACCACTTGGGATTGTTAGAGATGTTGAAGTCTTGTGTGGGAAAATAAAATATCCTACCGATTTTCTTGTTCTTGGTTCCCCACAAGATGACTTTTGTACCATATATTTGGTAGACCTTTCTTGAATACCGTTAATGCTAAAATAGATTGTGAGAAACAAACCGCTGGTGTAAGTTTTGGTGATGAGTCTCATGAGTTTAATTTTTCTAAGTTTAGGAGAAAGCATCCTAAGAAAGAATTACCTAGTAAGGATGAAATAATTGGTCTTGCTTCTATTGCCGTGCTTCCTACTGATCCACTAGAACAATATTTTCTAGACCATAAGAATGATATGCATATGCATGAAAGAAATGAGGTAGATAAAAATTTCTTTGAACAACGACCTCTGCTTAAACACAATTTGCCTATTGAAACTCTAGGAGGTCCTCCTCCACCTAAAGGTGATCCTGTGTTTGAATTAAAACAATTGCCAGGCACTTTGAAATATGCTTATCTTGATGAGAAAAAGATATATCCTGTTATTATTAGTGCTTACCTTTCAGAACATGTAGAAGAAAGATTACTAAAGGTTCTGAAGAAGCACCGAGCTGCTATTGGATATACTCTTGATGATCTTAAGGGCATTAGTCCCACTCTCTGTCAGCACCAAGATTAATATGGAACCTGATGCTAAACCCGTTGTTGATCACCAAAGATGTTTAAATCCTAAAATGAAAGAAGTGGTAAGAACTGAAATATTTAAGCTTCTAGAAGCAGGTATAATCTATCCATAGCTGACAGTAGATGGGTAAGTCCTGTTCATTGTGTCCCTAAGAAGGGAGGTATTGCTGTTGTTCATAATGATAAAAATGAACTTATTCCACAAAGAATTGTCACAGATTATAGAATAGTAATTGATTTTAGAAAATTAAATAAAGCTACTAGAAATATCATTACACTCTACCTTTTATTAATCAAATGCTAGAAAGGCTATCTAAGCACACACACTTTTTTTTCTCGATGGATATTCTGTTTTTTATCAAATACCTATTTCACAACCTAATTAAGAGAAAACCACATTTACTTGTCCTTTTGGAACTTATGCTTATAGACATATGTCTTTCGGTTTATGCAATGGACCTGCTACCTTTCAAAGATGTGTGACTACTATATTGTCTGACTTTTGTGAAAAGATTGTTGAGTTTTTCATGGATGATTTTTCCGTTTACGGAACTTCTTTTGATGATTGCTTAAGCAACCTTGATCGAGTTTTGCAGAGATGTCAGCAAATTAATCTTGTCTTGGAGTTGATACGTCCATTTTGCATCATGTTTACCTACTATTATTTATAATGTTTTTATGCATAATAATGCCTTTTGGAGTAATTCTAATGCCTTTTCTCTCATAATATGCAAGGTTCACACAAAGAGGGAGAATACCGGCAGCCAGAATTCTGGACCTGAAAAAGCTATGTCATGCCACCTGTTCTGCACAACTCCAAATGAGTTGAAACTTCACGGATATTTTTTATGGAATATATAAGAATTATTGGAGCAAATAACAACCAGAGGGGGCCCACCAGGTGGGCACAACCCACCTGGGCGCGCCTGGAAGGCCAGGCGCGCCCTGGTGGGTTGTGCCCTCCTTGGCCCACCTCTGGTGCCCCTCTTCTGGTATATAAGTCATTTTGACCTAGAAAAAATAAGGAGAGGACTTTCGGGATGAAGCGCCACCGTCTCGAGGCGGAACTTGGGCAGGAGCACTTTTGCCCTCCGGTGGAGCGATTCCGCCGGGGGAACTTCCCTCCCGGAGGGGGAAATCATCGTCACCATCATCACCAAAAACTCTGCCATCTTGGGGAGGGCAATATCCATCAACATCTTCAACAACACCAACTCCTCTTAAACCCTAGTTCATCTCTTGTGTTCAATCTTTGTACCAGAACCTTAGATTGGTGCTTGTGGGTGACTAGTAGTGTTGATTACATCTTGTAGTTGATTACTATATGGTTTATTTGGTGGAAGATTATATGTTCAGATCCATTATGCTATTTAATACCCCTCTGATCTTGAGCATTATTATCATTTGTGAGTAGTTACTTTTGTTCTTAAGGTCACGGGAGAAATCTTGTTGCAAGTAATCATGTGAACTTGACATGTGTTCGATATTTTGATGGTATGTATGTTGTGATTCCCTTAGTGGTGTCATGTGAATGTCGACTACATGGCATTTCACCATATTTAGGCCTAAGGGAATGCATTGTGGAGTAGTTATTAGATGATGGGTTGCGAGAGTGACAGAAGCTTAAACCCTAGTTTATGTGCTACATCGTAAAAGACTGATTTGGATCCAAAAGTTTAATGCTATGGTTAGATTTATTCTTAATACTTTCCTAGTAGTTGAGGATGCTTGTGAGGGGGTTAATCATAAGTAGGAGGTTTGTTCATGTAAGAACAACACCTAAGCACTGGTCCACCCACATATCAAATTATCAAAGTAACAAACACAAATCAAACCAACATGATGAAAGTAACTAGATGAAATTGCCGTGTACCCTCAAGAACGCTTTGCTTATCATAAGAGACCGTTTTGGCCTGTCCTTCGCCTCAAAAGGATTGGGGTACCTTGCTGCACTTTTGTTACCATTACCGCTACTTGCTCGTTACAAATTATCTTGCTATCAAACTACTCGCTACTTATAATTTCAGTGCTTGCAGAGAATACCTTGATGAAAACTACTTGTCATTTCCTTCTGCTCCTCGTTGGGTTCGACATTCTTACTTATCGAAAGGACTATGATTGATCCCCTATACTTGTGGGTCATCAGGCAACGACACTTAAGTCGGTTGACACGATAAACCCAAGTGGCACTAATGATAGAGATAGGGTAAGTGTCATTTCTTTATGTTCCATGTTCATGCCTCTTCTTTGATGTTTCAAGTGCTAACTTGTTCTTTTGTTTGTATCTCACTATTGCACAAAACTTATTTCGAGGAGAAGAGAAGAAGACCAAGAAAGGAAAGGTCAAGAAAGGGAGAGCATTTGTGTTGCCCCATGATACGTCTCCAACATATTTATAATTTTTGAAGTGTTCATGCCATGTTTACAACAATTTTATATGGTTTTGGTATGATTTGATTAGAACTAACCCGGACTGACGCTGTATTCAGCAGAACTACCATGGTGTCATTTTCTGTGCAGAAATAAAAGTTCTCAGAATGGGCTGAAAATTTACGG
Source organism: Triticum urartu (assembly GCF_003073215.2). Lineage (NCBI taxonomy): Eukaryota > Viridiplantae > Streptophyta > Magnoliopsida > Poales > Poaceae > Triticum > Triticum urartu. The sequence continues at coordinate 89,811,726 of NC_053024.1, forward strand.
TGATTTTTTATGGACCAAAAGAGACCCCCGAAGCACCGAAGGTGGACCAGGAGGTGACCGAGGAGTCCACAAGCCAGGGGCGCGCCCTACCCCCCAGGGCGTGCCCTGAGGGCTTGTGGGCCCCTGGGACTCTTGGGGAACATAGTAATTCAAAAAATAAAATCCTAAGATCACACAAGATCTAACTAGGAGATGCATAGCGACGAGAGGGGAGAGTGTGTCCATGTACCCTCGTAGACCGAAAGCATAAGCGTTTAGTAACGCGGTTTATGTAGTCGAACGTCTTCACGATCCAACCGATCCAAGTACCAAACATACGGCACCTCCGTGTTCAGCACATGTTCAACATGATGACGTCCCTCGAGCTCTTGATCCAGTAGAGGGTCGAGGGAGAGTTTTGTCAGCACGACGATGTGGTGACGGTGTTGATGATGTGATCCGCGTAGGGCTTCGCCTAAGCACTACGACAATATGACCGAGGTGGTAAACTGTGGAGGGGGGCACCGCACACGGCTAAGACAATTGATGTTGTGCCTTTGGGGTGCCCTCTGCCCACGTATATAAAGGAGGGGGGAGGAGGAGGACGGCCAAGGGGGAGGCGCGCCAAGGGGGGAGTCCTACTACGACTCCAAATCTATTAGGATTTGGCCCCCCTTTCCTTCCAACGGAGAAGGGGAAAGGGGAAAGGAGGGAGAGGGAGAAGGAAAGAGGGGGGCCGCACCCCCTCCCCTTGTCCAATTCGGATTGGGGCAAGGGGGTGTGCCCCACCTCCTATGGCCTGCCTCCTCTCCTCCACTATGGCCCATTAGGCCCAATAACTTTCCCGGGGGGGGGGGGTCCCGTAATCTCCCGGTACTCCAAAAAATCCCCGATCTTCTTCGGAACCATTCCGGTGTCCGTATATAACCTTCCAATATATCAATCTTTACCTCTCGACCATTTCGAGACTCCTCGTCATGTCCGTGATCTCATCCGGGACTCCGAACAGACTTCGGTCATCCAAAACACATAACTCATAATACAAATCGTCATCGAACGTTAAGCGTGCGAACCCTACGGGTTTGAGAACTATGTAGACATGACCGAGACATATCTCTGGTCAATAACCAATAGCATAACCTAGATGCTCATATTGCCTCCTACATATTCTATGAAGATCTTTATCGGTCAAACTGCATAACAACATACGTCATTCCCTTTGTCATCAGTATGTTACTTGCCCGAGATTCGATCTTCGGTATCATCATACCTAGTTCAATCTTGTTACCGGCAAATCTCTTTACCCGTTCCGTAATGCATCATCCCGCAACTAACTCATTAGTCACATTGCTTGCAAGGCTTATAGTGATGTGCATTACTGAGAGGGCCCAGAGATACCTCTCCGATACACTGAGTGACAAATCCTAATCTCGATCTATGCCAACTCAACAAACACGTTCGGAGACACCTGTAGAGCATATTTATAATCACCCAATTACATTGTGACATTTGATAGCACAGAAGGTGTTCCTCTGGTATTCGGGAGTTGCATAATCTCATAGTCAGAGGAATATGTATAAGTCATGAAGAAAGCAATAGCAACAAAACTAGACGATCATAATGCTAAGCTAACAGATGGGTCTTGTCCATCACATCATTCTCTAATGATGTGATCCCATTCATCAAATGACAACACATGTCTATGGTCAGGAAACTTAACCATCTTTGATTAACGAGCTAGTCAAGTAGTGGCAAACTAGGGACACTCTGTTTGTATATGTATTCACACATGTACTAAGTTTCCGGTTAATACAATTATACCATGAATAATAAACTTTTATCTTGATATAAGGAAATATAAATAACAACTTTATTATTGCCTCTAGGGCATATTTCCTTCAGTCTCCCACTTGCACTAGAGTCAATAATCTAGATTACATAGTAATGATTTTAACACCCATGGAGTCTTGGTGCTGATCATGTTTAGCTCGTGAGAGAGGCTTACTCAACTGGTCTGCAACATTTAGATCCGTTTTTATCTTGCAAATATCTATGTCTCCCTCCTTGACTTGATCGCAGATGGAATTGAAGCATCTCTTGATGTGTTTGGTTCTCTTATGAAATCTGGATTCCTTCGCCAAGGCAAATTCTCCAGTATTGTCACAAAAGATTTTCATTGGACCCGATGCACTAAGTATTACACCTTATGAACTCCTTCATCCAGACTCCTTCATTTGCTGCTTTCGAAGCAGCTATGTACTCCACTTCACACGTAGATTCCGCCACGACGCTCTGCTTGGAACTGCACCAACTTACAGCTCCACCATTCAATATAAGTACGTATCCGGTTTGTGACTTAGAGTCATCCAGTTTAGTGTCAAAGCTTGCATCGACGTAACCATTTATGACAATCTCTTTGTCACCTCCATAAACGAGAAACATATCCTTAGTCCTTTTTAGGTATTTCAGGATGTTCTTGACCGCTGTCCAGTGATCCACTCCTGGATTACTTTGGTACCTCCCGGCTAAACTTATAGCAAGGCACACATCAGGTCTGGTACACAACATTGCATACATGATAGAACCTATGGCTGAGGCATAGGGAATGACCTTCATTTTCTCTCTATCTTCTACAATGGTCGGGCATTGAGTCTGACTCAACTTCACACCTTGTGACACAGGCAAGAACCCTTTCTTTGACTGATCCACTTTGAACTTCTTCAAAACTTTATCAAGGTATGTGCTTTGTGAAAGCCCAATTAAGCGTCTTGACCTATCTCTATAGATCTTGATGCCCAATATATAAGCTGCTTCACCGAGGTCTTTCATTGAAAAATTCTTATTCAAGTATCCTTTTATGCTATCCAGAAATTATGTATTATTTCCAATCAACAATATTTCATCCACATATAATATTAGAAATGCTACAGAGCTCCCACTCACTTTCTTTTAAATACAGGCTTCTCCAAAAGTCTGTATAAAACCATATGCTTTGAGCACACTATCAAAGCGTATATTCCAACTCCGAGAGGCTTGCACCTGTCCATAAATGGATTGCTGGAGCTTGCACACTTTGTTAGCACCTTTAGGATCGACAAAACCTTCTGGTTTCATCATATACAACTCATCTTCTTAAAATATCCATTAAGGAATGCCATTTTGACATCCATTTGCCAAATTTCATAATCATAAAATGCGGCAAATTGCTAACTGCTACCTCTTGAACACTGCATTGGTTTTCCCTTAAAGAGGAAAGGGTGATGCAGCAAAGTAGCGTAAGTATTTCCCTCGGTTTTTCAGAACCAAGGTATCAATCTAGTAGGAGACTACATGCAAGTCCCTCATACCTACACAAACAAATAAGAACCTCACAACCAACGCGATAAAGGGGTTGTCAATCCCTTCACGGTCACTTACGAGAGTGAGATCTGATAGAGATAATAATAATAAGATAAATATATTTGGTATTTTTATGATATAGATTGAAAGTTGAGATTGCAAAATAAAATAGATTGGAAACTTATATGATAAAAGATAGACCCGGGGGCCATAGGTTTCACTAGTGGCTTCTCTCAAGATAGCATAAGTATTACAGTGGGTGAACAAATTACTGTTGAGCAATTGATAGAAAAGTGCATAATTATGAGAATATATAGGCATGATCATGTATATAGGCATCACGTCCGCACATCGACCGCTATCCAGCATGCATCTAGAGTATTAAGTTCATAAGAACAGAGTAACGCATTAGGTAAGATGACATGATGTAGAGGGATAAACTCAAGCAATATGATATAAACCCCATCTTTTTATCCTCGATGGAAACAATATAATACGTGTCATTTCCCTTTCTATCACTGGGATCGAGCACCGCAAGATTGAACCCAAAGCTAAGCATTGCTCCCATTGCAAGAAAGATCAATCTAGTAGGCCAAACCAAACTGATAATTCGAAGAGACTTGCAAAGATAACCAATCACGCATAAAAGAATTTAGAGAAGATTCAAATATTGTTCATAGATAGACTTGATCATAAACCCACAATTCATCGGATCTCGACAAACACACCACAAAAAGAGTTACATCGAATAGATCTCCAAGAAGATCGAGGAGAACATTGTATTGAGATCCAAAGATAGAGAAGAAGCCATCTAGCTACTAGCTATGGACCCGAAGGTCTGAAGTAAACTACTCACACATCACTGGAGAGGCCATGGAGTTGATGTAGAGGCCCTCCGTGATCGATGCCCCCTCCGGCGGTGCTCCGGAAAAGGCCCCAAGATGGGATCTCTTGGGTACAGAAGGTTGCGGTGGTGGAAATAGGGTTTCGTGGGGCTCCTGGATGTTTTTGGGGTATATGGATATATATATATATATATATATATATATAGGAAGAAGAAGTAGGTCGGTGGAGCCACGAGGGGCCCACGAGGGTGGGGGCACGCCTCCCTGCCTCGTGGCCTCCTCATTGATTTCTTGACGTCCACTCCAAGTCCTCTGGATCACGTTTGTTCCAAAAATAACTCTCCCGAAGGTTTCATTCCGTTTGGATTCCGTTTGATATTCCTTTTATGCAAAACACTGAAATAGGCAAAAAATAGCAATTTGCAGTGGGCCTTGGGTTAGTAGGTTAGTCCCAAAAATAATATAAAAGTGTATAAATAAGCCCATTAACATCCAAAACAGATAATATAATAGCATGGAACAATCAAAAATTATAGATACGTTGGAGACGTATCACTAACATGATTCGGACAGACTTAAGCATCACAACGGGTGAGAAGGTCTCATCATAGTCAACTCCTTGAACTTGTGGAAAACCTTTTGCAATAAGTCGAGCTTTGTAGATAGTAACATTACCGTCGGCGTCAGTCTTCTTCTTGAAGATCCATTTATTCTCTATTGCTTGCCGATCATCGGGAAAGTCAACCAAAGTCCACACTTTGTTCTCATACACGGATCCCATCTCAAATTTCATGGCCTCAAGCCATTTCGTGGAATCTGAACTCATCATCGCTTCCTCATAGTTCATAGGTTCGTCATGGTCTAGTAACATGACCTCCGGAACAGGATTAACATACCACTCTGGTGTGGATCGTACTCTGGTTGACCTACGAGGTTTGGTAGTAACTTGATATGAAGTTTCATGATCATCATCATTATCTTCCTCACTAATTGGTGTAGGAATCACTGGAACTGATTTCTGTGACGAACTACTTTCCAATTCGCGAGAAGGTAAAATTACCTCATCAAGTTCTACTTTCCTCCCACTCACTTCTTTCGACAGAAACTCCTTCTCTAGAAAGGATCCATTCTTAGCAACTGATACATCTCCAACATATCTATAATTTTTGATTGTTCCATGCTATTATTTATCTATTTTGGATGTTAATGGGCTTTATTTTCCACTTTTATAGTATTTTTGGGACTAACCTATTAACCGGAGGCCCAACCCAAATTGCTGTTTTTTGCCTATTTCAGTGTTTCGTATAAAACGAATATTGCTACCTCTTGAGCACTGCGTTGGTTTTCCCTTGAAGAGGAAAGGGTGATGCAGTAAAGCAGCATAAGTATTTCCCTCAGTTTTTCAAAACCAAGGTATCAATCCAGTCGGAGACCACGCGCGAGTCACCTCGTACCTACACAAACAAATAAGAACCTCGCAACCAACGCGATAAAGGGGTTGTCAATCCCTTGATGGCCACTTGCAAGAGTGAGATCTGATAGAGATGATAATAATAAGATAAATATTTTTGGTATTTTTATGATATAAGATTGAAAGTAAAGATTGCAAAATAAAATAGATTGAAACTTGTATGATGGAAAATAGACCCGGGGGCCATAGGTTTCACTAGTGGCTTCTCTCAAGATAGCATAAGTATTACGATGGGTGAACAAATTACTGTCGAACAATTGATAGAAAAGCGAATAATTATGAGAATATCTAGGTATGATCATGTATATAGGCATTACATCCAAGACAAGTAGACCGAAACGATTTTGCATTTACTACTATTACTCCACACACCGCGCGCTATCCAGCATGCATCTAGAGTATTAAGTTCATAAGAATAGAGTAACGCTTTAAGCAAGATGACATGATGTAGAGGGATAAACTCATGCAATATGATGTAAACCCCATCTTTTCATCCTCGATGGCAAAAATGCAATATGTGTTGTTTCCCTTTCTGTCACTGGGATCGAGCACCGCAAGATTGAACCCAAAGCTAAGCACTTCTCCCATTGCAAGAAAAGATCAATCTAGTAGGCCAAACCAAACTGATAATTCAAAGAGACTTGCAAAGATAAACCAATCATACATAAAAGAATTCAAAGAAGATTCAAATATTATTCATAGATAGACTTGATCATAAACCCACAATTCATCGGATCCCGACAAACACACCGCAAAAGAAGATTACATCGAATAGATCTCTAAGAGAATCGAGGAGAACTTTGTATTGAGATCCAAAGAGAGAGAAGAAGCCGTCTAGCTACTAGCTATGGAACCGAAGGTCTGAGGTAAACTACTCACACATCATCGGAGGGGCCATGGAGTTGATGTAGAGGCCCTCCGTGATCAATGCCCCCTCCGGTGGAGCTCCGGAAAAGGCCCCGAGATGGGATCTCTTGGGTACAGAAGGTTTCGGCGGTGGAAATAGGGTTTCGTGGTGCTCCTGGATGTTTTCCGGGTATGTGAACATATATAGGAGGAAGAAGTAGGTCGGTTGAGCCATGAGGGGCCCACAAGGGGGGGGGGGCGTGCCCAGGGGGGTAGGCGCGCCCCCTGCCTCGTGGCCGCCTCGTTCGTTTCTTGACGTCCACTCCAAGTCCTCTGGATCACGTTTGTTCCAAAAATCACATCCCCGAAGGTTTCATTTCGTTTGGACTCCATTTGACATTGCTTTTCTACGAAACACTGAAATAGGCAAAAAAAAACAGCAATTTGGGCTGGGTCTCCGGTTAATAGGTTAGTCTCGAAAATAATATAGAAGTGTAAAATAAAGCCCATTAACATCCAAAACAGATAATATAAAAACAGAAATTATAGATACGTTGGAGACGTATCAAGCATCCCCAAGCTTAATTCCTGCTCGTCCTCGAGTAGGTAAATGATAAAAACAGATTTTTGATGTGGAATGCCTTCTAGAATATTCTTCAATGTATTTCTTTCTATTGTGGCATGAATGTTCAGATCCGAAAGATTCAAGATAAAAGTTTATTGTTGACATAAAAATAGTAATACTGCGAATATGTTAATCAAGCAATTATGTGTTATCAAAATACCATAGCCTCTACAAAGTCATATAGTTTGGCCATGCTTCATTTTCGTCACACAAAATGCTCTCATCATGCACAACCCCGATGACAAGCCAAACAACTGTTTCATACTTAGCCTTTTCAAACTCTTTCAATTTTCACGCAATATATGAGCACGAGCCATGGACATAGCACTATGGGTGGAATAGAATATGATGATTGAGGTTATGTGAGAAGACAAAAAGGGAGAAAGTCTCACATTGACGCGGCTAATCAATGGGCTATGGAGATGCCCACCGATTGATGTCAATGCAAGGAGTAGGGATTGCAATGCAACGGATGCACAAGAGATATAAATATGTGAAAGCTCATCAAAGAAACAAAGTGGGTGTGCATCCAACTCGCTTGCTCACGAAGACCTAGGGCATTTTGAGGAATCCCATCATTGGAATGTACAAGCCAAGTTCTATAATGAAAAATTCCCACTAGTATATGAAAGTGACAACATAGGAGATTCTCTATCATGAAGATCATGGTGCTACTTTGAAGCACAAGTGTGGAAAAAGGATAGTAACATTGTCCCTTCTCTCTTTTTCTCTCATTTAATTTTTTTTGTTTTGGCCTTTTTTCCGTCCGGAGTCTCATCCCGACTTGTGGGGGAATCATAGTCTCCATCATCCTTTCCTCACATGGGACAATGCTCTAATGATGATCATCACACTTTTATTTTCTTACAACTCAAGAATTACAACTCGATACTTAGGACAAAATATGACTCTATGTGAATGCCTCCGGCGGTGTACCGGGATTGCGATGAATCAAGAGTGACATGTATGAAAAATTATGAATGGTGGCTTTGCCACAAATACGATGTCAACTACATGATCATGCAAAGCAATATGACAATGATGATGCGTGTCATAATAAATGGAACAGTGGAAAGTTGCATGACAATATATCTTGGAATGGCTATGGAAATGCCATAATAGGTAGGTATGGTGGCTGTTTTGAGGAAGATATAAGGAGGCTTATGTGTGATAGAGGGTATCATATCACGGGGTTTGGATGCACCAGCGAAGTTTGCACCAACTCTCAAGGTGAGAAAGGGCAATGCACGGTACCGAAGAGGCTAGCAATGATGGAAGGGCAAGAGTGCGTATAATCCATGGAATCAACATTATTCATAAAGAACTCACATACTTATTGCAAGAATCTACAAGTCATCAAAACCAAGCACTACACGCATGCTCCTAGGGGGATAGATTGGCAGGAAAAGACCATCGCTCGTCCCCGACCGCCACTCACAAGGAAAGCAATCAAAGAACACCTCATGCTTAAAATTTGTCACATAACATTTACCATACGTGCATGCTACGGGACTTGCCAACTTCAACACAAGTATTCATCAATTTCACAATTACTCAACTAGCACACTTCTAATATTACCACCTTTATATCTCAAAACCATCTATCAAGCATCCAACTTCTCTTAGCATTTAAAATTTATAACCAAAGTGAATTACCATGCTGTTCTAAAGGACTCTCAAAATGATATAAGTGAAGCATGAGAGATCAATTATTTCTATAAAATAGAACCACCGTCGTGCTCTAAAAGATATAAGCGAAGCACTAGAGCAAAAATTATATAGCTCAAAAGATATAAGTGAAGCACATAGAGTATTCTAATAAATTCCAATTCATGTGAGTCTCTCCCAAAAGGTGTGTACAGCAAGGATTATTGTGGTAAAATAAAAAGCAAAGACTCAAATCATACAAGACGCTCCAAGAAAAACACATATCATGTGGCGAATAAAAATATAGCTCCAAGTAAAGTTACCGATGGACGGAGACGAAAGAGGGGATGCCTTCCGGGGCATCCCCAAGCTTAGGCTTTTTTGTGTCCTTGGATTTTACCTTGGGGTGACTTGGGAATCCCCAAGCTTAGGCTCTTGCCACTCCTTGTTCCATAATCCATCAAATCCTTACCCAAAACTTGAAAACTTCACAACACAAAACTTAAAATAAAATCTTCGTGAGCTCCGTTAGTAAAAGAAAATAAACCAACACTTCAAGGTACTGTAATGAACTCATTCTTAATTTATATTGGTTTTAAGCCTACTGTATTCCAACTTTTCTATGGTTCATAAACTCTATTACTAGCCATAGATTCATCAAAATAAGCAAACAACACACGAAAAACAGAATCTGTCAAAAACAGAACAGTCTGTAGTAATCTGAAGGTTTCGAATACTTATGGAACCCCAAAAATTCTAAAATAAATTTCTGGTCATGAGTAATTTATCTATTAATCATCTTCAAAAATAATTAACTAAATAGCACTCTCCAATAAAAAATGGCAGCAATTCTCGTGAGCACTAAAGTTTCTGTTTTTTACAGCAAGATCGCAAAGACTTTCCCCAAGTCTTCCCAAAGGTTCTACTTGGCACAAACACTAATTAAAAGCATAAAAAACATATAAACATAGGCTAGATGGATTATTTATTACTAAACAGAATCAAAAATCAATAAAGAAAAATAAAATTGGGTTGCCTCCCAACAAGCGCTATCGTTTAATGCCCCTAGCTAGGCATCTATAATTTTAATGATGCTCGCATGAAGGACAAGAATTGAAGCGCAAAGAAAGCATCATGAAAAACATGACAAACACATCTAAGTCTAACATACTTCCTATGCATAGGCATCTCATAGGCAAACAAATTATCAAGGCAAGCAAAAACTAGCATATGCAAGGAAGCGGAACGAAACAATAGCAATCTCAACATAACGAGAGGCAATTTAGTAACATGAAAATTTCTACAACCATATTTTCCTCTCTCATAATAATTTCATGTAGGATCATAAGCAAATTCAACAATATAGCTATCACAAAACATATTCTTAACAAGATCCAGATGTATGCAAAGCTGACACTCTTCCAAAATAGCGGGATTAACATTAACTAAAGTCATGACCTCTCCAAACCCACTTTTATCAAAAACTTCATAAGATTGAACATTCTCCAAATATGTGGGATATAAAGTTGACACTCTTCCAAACCCACTTTCAATAATATTGCAAACACCATTATCAATCTCATATTCATCATGGGGCTTAAATAAATTTTCAATATCAAAAGAAGAATCACCTAATCATGATCATTGCAACAAATAGTAGTCATAGCAAAACTAGCATCCCCAAGCTTGAGGTTTTGCATATCATTGACACAATTGACATTAAGAGAATTTATGATAACATCATTGCAATCATGCTTTTCATCGAAGGAAATATCAAGTATGGGTGCAATAGCAACGATCTCATGTTTAACATAAGGAACTATAGAAAACTCATCGTTATAAATATTGGCATCATGGCCACAAGAATAGCAAGCATCATGTTCATCAAGGGATATTTCAATCAAATCATCAGAATCATAATTATCTATAGATTCATGCATATCATTATTTTCTTCCGAAGCAACGGTCATTCTTTCAATAAATTCTTTGACATAGACATTATGAGCATAGTTTTCATAGCAATATTTAAGTATGTCAAAATTTTCAGATTCGTAGAGAGTAATATCATACTTTTCAATCAAAGAAGCAACTTCATAAGCACCCTTAAAGCAACAAATTCTTCAATTTGTTCGATATCGTAGTAACTATAAACACCCTTTGCATAAGAAGATAAGATTTCATTATCATTAAACTCACATAGGGAGGGGAGGTGTTTTTTAGGGTTATTAGAGCAACAAGTAAGATCACAAATTTCACAAAGATTCCAAGCATAACATAGCAATCTGTTTATTATATCCCATAAGAGTCTCCCTTTTTCAGAAAAATGGTGATGCACAAAATGAGCATGCTCATCTAAAGATTTCCCATCAACTAGGCTAGTTGGGGTTTCAACACAAGCGCATAAGGATCAAAGATGATCCAAGTAGAACACTTTAAGTGGATCCATATCAATAGATTTTTAGCAAGCAAAGATGCAAGCAAATAGAAGGCCCATGGAAACATGAGCAAACAGAAGGACGAACGGAAGAGGGGCGAAGAAAACGGCAATGGTGAAGTGGGGGAGAGGAAAACGAGAGGCAAATGGCAAATAATGTAATGCGAAGGATAAGAGTTGTGATGGGTACTTGGTATGTCTTGACTTGGCGTAGATCTCCCCGGCAACGGCGCCAATAATTCTTCTTGCTACCTATTGAGCACTGCGTTGGTTTTCCCTTTAAGAGGAAAGGGTGATGCAGTAAAGCAGCGTAAGTATTTCCCTCAATTTTTGAGAACCAAGGTATCAATCCAGTAGGAGACCACGTGCGAGTCACCTCATACCTACACAAACAAATAAGAACCTTGCAACCAACATGATAAAGGGGTTGTCAATTCCTTCACGGCCACTTGCAAGAGTGAGATCTGATAGAGATGATAATAATAAGATAAATATTTTTGGTATTTTTATGATATAGATTGAAAGTAAAGATTGCAAAATAAAATAGATTGAAACTGGTATGATGGAAAATAGACCCGGGGGCCATAGGTTTCACTAGTGGCTTCTCTCAAGATAGCATAAGTATTACGATGGGTGAACAAATTACTGTCGAGCAATTGATAGAAAAGCGAATAATTATGAGAATATCTAGGTATGATCATGTATATAGGCATCACGTCCGAGACAAGTAGACCTAAACGATTCTGCATCTACTACAATTACTCCACACATGGACCGCTATCCAGCATGCATCTAGAGTATTAAGTTCATAAGAACAGAGTAACGCTTTAAGCAAGATGACATGATGTAGAGGGATAAACTCATGCAATATGATGTAAACCCCATCTTTTTATCCTCTATGGCAACAATGCAATACGTGTCATTTCCCTTTCTGTCACTGGGATCGAGCACTGCAAGATTAAACCCAAAGCTAAGCACTTCTCCCATTGCAAGAAAGGGAAACGATTCAAATATTATTCATAGATAGACTTGATCATAGATAGACTTGATCATATATAGTCTTTTCTTGCAATGGGAGAAGTGCTTAGCTTTGGGTTCAATCGTGCGGTGCTCGATCCCAGTGAGAGAAAGGGAAACGAGACATATTGCATTGTTTCCATAGAGGATAAAAAGATGGGGTTTACATCATATTGCATGAGTTTATCCCTCTACATCATGTCATCTTGCTTAAAGCGTTACCCTGTTCTTATGAACTTAATACTCTAGATGCATGCTGGATAGCGGTCGATGTGTGGAGTAATAGTAGTAGATGCAGAATCATTTCTGTCTACTTGTCACGGACGTGATGCCTATATACATGATCATACCTAGATATTCTCATAATTATTCGCTTTTCTATCAATTGCTCGACAATAATTTGTTCACCCACCGTAATACTTATGCTTTCTTGAGAGAAGCCACTAGTGAAACCTATGGCCCCCGGGTCTATTTTCCATCATATAAGTTTCCAATCTATTTTATTTTGCAATCCTTACTTTCAATCTATATCATAAAATACCAAAAATATTTATCTTATTATTATCATCTCTATCAGATTTCACTCTTGCAAGTGGCTGTGAAGGGATTGACAACCCATTTATCACGTTGGTTGCGAGGTTCTTATTTGTTTGTGTAGGTACGAGGTGACTCGCGCGTGGTCTCCTACTGGATTGATACCTTGGTTCTCAAAAAATGAGGGAAATACTTACGCTACTTTACTGCATCACCCTTTCCTCTTCAATGGAAAACCAACGCGGTGCTCAAGAGGTAGCAGCAACGGATATCTTGCCTTCGGATCTGTGATAGAAGGTGTACCCAATAGTCTCCTTTTGGTATCCTATGAAGACACATTTCTCCGATTTGGGTTCGAGCTTATCAGGTTGAAGCTTTTTCACATAAGCATTGCAGCCCCAAACCTTGAGAAACGACAGCTTAGGTTTCTTGCCAAACCACAGTTCACATGGTGTCGTCTCAACGGATTTAGATGGTGCTCTATTTAACGTGAATGCAGCTGTCTCTAAAGCATAACCCCAAAACGATAGCGGTAAATTGGTAAGAGACATCATAGATTGCACCATATCTAATAAAGTACGGTTACAACGTTCGGACACACCATTACGCTGTGGTGTTCCAGGTGGCGTGAGTTGCAAAACTATTCCACATTGTTTCAAATGAAGACCAAACTCATAACTCAGATATTCACCTCCACGATCAGATCGTAGAAACTTTATTTTCTTGTTACGATGATTTTCCACTTCACTCTGAAATTCTTTGAACTTTTCAAATGTTTCAGACTTATGTTTCATCAAGTAGATATACCCATATCTTCTTAAATCATCTGTGAAGGTCAGAAAATAACGATAGCTGCCGCGAGCCTCAACACTCATCGGACCGCATACATCAATATGTATTATTTCCAATAAGTCAGTTGCTCGCTCCATTGTTCTGGAGAACAGAGTTTTAGTCATGTTGCCCATGAGGCATGGTTCGCAAGCAGCAAGAGATTCATAATCAAGTGATTCCAAAAGCCCATCGGCATGGAGTTTCTTCATACGCTTTACACCAATATGACCTAAACGACAGTGCCACAAATAAGTTGCACTATCATTATTAACCTTGCATCTTTTGGCTTCAATATTATGAATATGTGTATCACCACAATCGAGATTCAACAAAAATAGACCACTCATCAAGGGTGCATGACCATAAAAGATATTACTCATGTAAATAGAACAACCATTATTCTCTGATTTAAAAGAATAACCGTCTCGCATCGAACAAGATCCAGATATAATGTTCATGCTCAACGCTGGCACCAAATAACAATTATTTAGGTCTAAAACTAATCCCGACGGTAGATGTAGAGGTAGCATGCCGACGGCGATCACATCGACTTTGGAACCATTTCCCACGTGCATCATCACCTCGTCCTTAGCCAATCTTTGTTTAATCCGTAGCCCCTGTTTCGAGTTGCAAATATGAGCAAGAAAACTAGTATAAAATACACAGGCGCTACTATGAGCATTAGTAAGGTTCACATCAATAACATGAATATCAAATGTACCTTTCACTTTGCCATCCTTCTTGTCCGCCAAATACTTGGGACAGTTCCGCTTCCAGTGACCAGTCCCTTTGAAGTAGAATCACTCATTCTTAGGCTTAGGTCTAGATTTGGGCTTCTTCCCTTGAGCAGCAACTGGCTTGCTGTTCTTCTTGAAGTTCCCCTTCTTCCCTTTGCCCTTTTTTCTTGAAACTAGTGGTCTTGTTCACCGTCAACACTTGATGCTCCTTGATTTCTACCTCCGCAGCCTTTAGCATCACGAAGAGCTTGGGAATTGTCTTTTCCATCCCTTGCATATTATAGTTCATCATGAAGCCTTTATAGCTTGGTGGCAGTGATTGAGGAACTCTATCAATGACACTATCATCAGGAAGATTAACTCCCAGCTGAGTCAACTGGTTATGGTACCTAGACATTCTGAGTATGTGTTCACTAACAGAACTATTGTCCTCCATTTTGCAGCTGTAGAACTTGTTGGAGACTTCATATCTCTCAACTTGGGCATTTTCTTGAAATATTAACTTCAACTCCTGGAACATCTCATATGCTCCATGTCGTTCAAAACGTCTTTGAAGTCCCGATTCTAAGCCATAAATCATGGCACACTGAACTATCGAGTAGTCATCAGCTTTACTCTGCCAGACGTTCATAACATCTGGAGTTGCTCCTATAGCAGGTCTTGCACCTAGCGGTGCTTCCAGGACGTAATTCTTCTGTTCAGCAATGAGGATAATCCTCAAGTTACGGACCCAGTCCGTGCAGTTGCTACCATCATCTTTCAACTTAGCTTTCTCTAGGAACGCATTAAAATTCAAGGGAACGGTAGCACGGGCCATTGATCCAGAACAACATAGATATGCAAAAACTATCAGGTACTAAGTTCATGATAAATTGAAGTACAATTAATCATATTACTAAAGAACTCCCACTTAGATAGACATCCCTCTAGTCATCTAAATGATCACATGATCCATATCAACTAAACCATGTCCGATCATCACGTGAGATGGAGTAGTTTTCAATGGTGAACATCACTATGTTGATCATATCTACTATATGATTCATGTTCGACCTTTCGGTCTTAGTGTTCCGAGACCATATCTGCATATGCTAGGCTCGTCAAGTTTAACCCGAGTATTATGCATGTGCAAAACTGGCTTGCACCCGTTGTATGTGAACGTAGAGCTTATCACACCCGATCATCATGTGGTGTCTCGGCACGACGAACTGTAGCAACGGTGCATACTCAGGGAGAACACTTATACCTTGAAATTTAGTGAGGGATCATCTTATAATGCTACCGCCGTACTAAGCAAAATAAGATGCATAAAGGATAAACATCACATGCAATCAAAATATGTGACATGATATGGCCATCATCATCTTGTGCGTTTGATCTCCATCTCCAAAGCACCATCATGATCTCCATCGTCACCGGCTTGACACCTTGATCTCCATCGTAGCATCATTGTCCTCTCACCAACTATTGCTTCTACGACTATCGCTACCGCTTATGGATAAAGTAAAGCAATTACATGGCGATTGCATTTCATACAATAAAGCGACAACCATAAGGCTCCTGCTAGTTGCCGATAACTTTTACAAAACATGATCATCTCATACAACAATTTATATCTCATCACGTCTTGACCATATCACATCACAACATTCCCTGCAAAAACTAGTTAGACGTCCTCTACTTTGTTGTTGCAAGTTTTACGTGGCTGCTATGGGCTTCTAGCAAGAACCGTTCTTACCTACGCATCAAAACCACAACGATTTTTTTTCAAGTGTGCTGTTTTAACCTTCAACAAGGACCGGCCGTAGTCAAACTCGATTCAACTAAAGTTGGAGAAACAGACACCCGCCAGCCACCTGTGTGTGAAGCACGTCGGTAGAACCAGTCTCATGAATGCGGTCATGTAATGTCGGTCCGAGCCGCTTCATCCAACAATACCGCCGAATGAAAGTAAGACATTGGTGGTAATCAATATGACTATTATCGCCCACAACTCTTTGTGTTCTACTCGTGCATATATCATCTACGCATAGACCTGGCTCAGATGCCACTGTTGGGGAATGTAGTAATTCAAAAAAATGCTACGATCACGCAAGATCTAACTAGGAGATGCATAGCGACGAGTGGGGAAAGTGTGTCCACATACCCTCGTAGACCGAAAGCGGAAGCGTTTAGTAACATGGTTGATGTAGTTGAACGTCTTCACGATCTAACCGATCCAAGTACCGAACGTACGACACCTCTGTGTTCAGCACACGTTCAGCATGATGACGTCCCTCGAGCTCTTGATCCAGTAGAGGGTCGAGGGAGAGTTTCGTCAGCATGACGGTGTGGTGACGGTGTTGATGATGTGATCCGCGCAGGGCTTCGCCTAAGCACTACGACAATATGACCGAGGTGGTAAACTGTGGAGGGGAGCACCGCACACGGCTAAGACAATTGATGTTGTGCCTTTGGGGTGCCCTCTGCCCACGTATATAAAGGAGGGGGGAGGAGGAGGCCGGCCAAGGGGGAGGCGGCCAAGGGGGGGGGAGTCCTACCAGGACTCCAAACCTAGTAGGATTCGGCCCCTTTCCTTCCAACAGAGAGGGGGAACGGGGAAAGGAGGGAGAGGGAGAAGGAAAGAGGGGGGCCGCGCCCCCTCCCCTTGTCCAATTCGAATTGGGGCAAGGGGGCGCGCCCCACCTCCTGTGGCCTACCTCCTCTCCTCCACTATGGCCCATTAGGCCCAATAACTTTCCGGGGGGGGGGTCCGGTAACCTCCCAGTACTCCGAAAAATCCCTGATCTTCTTCAGAACCATTTCGGTGTCCGTATATAACCTTCCGATATATCAATCTTTACCTCTCGACCATTTCGAGACTCCTCGTCATGTCCATGATCTCATCCGGGACTCCGAACAAACTTCGGTCATCAAAAACACATAACTCATGATACAAATCGTCATCGAACGTTAAGCGTGCGGACCCTACGAGTTCGAGCACTATGTAGACATGACCGAGACATATCTCTGGTCAATAACCAATAGCAGAACCTAGATGCTCATATTGGCTCCTACGTATTCTACGAATATCTTTATCGGTCAAACCGCATAGCAACATACATCATTCCCTTTGTAATCGGTATGTTACTTGCCCGAGATTCGATCATCGGCATCATCATACCTAGTTCAATCTTGTTACCGGCAAGTGCTACCTCTTAAGCATTGCGTTGGTTTTCCCTTGAAGAGGAAAGGGTGATGCATCAAAGTAGAGTAAGTATTTCCCTCAGTGTTTGAGGAAGGTATCAATCCAGTAGGAGGCCACACGCAAGTCCCTCATACCTACACAAACAAATAAGAACCTCGCAACCAACGCGATAAAGGGGTTGTCAATCCCTTCACGATCACTTACGAGAGTGAGATCTGATAGATATGATAGTGATAAGATAAATATTTTTTGTATTTTTTATGATATAGATTGAAAGTAAAAATTGCAAAGTAAAATAGATTGGAAACTTATATCATGTAGAATAGACCTGGGGGGCCATAGGTTTGACTAGTGGCTTCTCTCAAGATAGCATAAGTATTAAAGTGGGTGAACGAATTACTGTCGAGCAATTGATAGAATTGAGCATAGTTATGAGAATATCTAGGCATGAGATGAATATAGGCATCATGTCTATGACAGGTAGACCGACTCCTGCCTGCATCTACTACTATTACTCCGCACATCGACCGCTATCCAGCATGCATCTAGAGTATTAAGTTCATAAGAACAGAGTAACACATTAGGTAAGATGACATGATGTTGAGGGATAAACTCAAGCAATATGATATAAACCCCATCTTTTTATCCTCGATGGCAACAATACAATACGTGTCATTTCCCGTTATGTCACTAGGATCGAGCACCGCAAGATTGAACCCAAAGCTAAGCACTGCTCCCATTGCAAGAAAGATCAATCTAGTAGGCCAAACCAAACTGATAATTCGAAGAGACTTGCAAAGATAACCAATCATGCATAAAAGAATTCAGAGAAGATTCAAATATTGTTCATAGATAGACTTGATCATAAACCCACAATTCATCGGATCTCGACAAATGCACCGCAAAAAGAGTTACATCGAATAGATCTCCAAGAAGAACGAGGAGAACATTTTATTGAGATCCAAAGAGAGAGAAGAAGCCATCTAGCTAATAGCTATGGACCCGAAGGTGTAAAGTAAACTACTCACACATCACTGGAGAGGCCATGGAGTTGATGTAGAGGCCCTCCGTGATCGATGCCCCCTCCGGCGGAGCTCCGGAAAAGGCCCCAAGATGGGATATCTTGGGTACAGAAGGTTGCGGCGGTGGAAATAGGGTTTCGTGGTGCCCCTGGATGTTTTCGGGGTATATGAATATACATAGGAGGAAGAAGTAGGTCGGTGGAGCAACGAGGGGCACACGAGGGTGGAGGGCGCGCGCCCCCTTGCCTCGTGACCTCCTCGATTGTTTCTTGACGTCCGCTCCAAGTCCCCTAGATCACGTTTGTTCCAAAAATAACTCTCCCAAAGGTTTCATTCCGTTTGGATTCCGTTTGATATTTCTTTTCTTCTAAACAGTGAAATTGGCAAAAAAAACATCAATTTGCACTGGGCCTTGGGTTAATAGGTTAGTCCCAAAAATAATATAAAAGTGCAAAATAAAGCCCATTAACATCCAAAACAGAATATATAATAGCATGGAACAATAAAAAATTATAGATACGTTGGAGACGTATCAGCATCCCTAAGCTTAATTCCTGCTCGTCGTCGAGTAGGTAAATGATAAAAACAGATTTTTTGATGTGGAATGCTTTCTAGCATATTCTCAGTGTAAGTCTCTTTATTGTGGCATGCATATTCAGATCCGAAAGATTGAAGATAAAAGTTTAATATTGACATACAAATAATAATACTTCAAGCATACTAACTAAGCAATCATGTCTTCTCAAAATTACATGGCCAAAGAAAGTTATCCCTACAAAATCATATAGTCTGGCTATGGTCTATCTTCACCACATAAAGTATTTAAATCATGCACAACCCCGATGACAAGCCAAGCAATTGTTTCATACTTTTGATGTTCTCAAACTTTTTCAATCTTCATGCAATATATGGGCGTGAGCCATGGATATAGCACTATAGGTGGAATAGAATGGTGGTTGTGGAGAAGACAAAAAGGAGACGATTGTCTCACATCAACTAGGCATATCAATGGGCTATGGAGATACCCATTAATAGATATCAATGTGAGTGAGTAGGGATTGCCATGCAACGGATGCACTAGAGCTATAAATGTATGAAATCTCAACAAAACAAACTAAGTGGGTGTGCATCCAACTTGCTTGCTCATGAAGACCTAGGGCATTTTGAGGAAGCCCATCATTGGAATATACAAGCCAAGTTCTATAATGTGAAATTCCCACTAGTATATGAAGGTGACAACATAGGATACTCTCTATCATGAAGATCTGGGTGCTACTTTGAAGCACAAGTGTGGTAAAAGGATAGTATCATTGTCCCTTCTCTATTTTCTCTCATTTTTTATTTAGGCCTTTTCTATTTTTTATGGCCTCTTTTTTTAGTCCGGAGTCTCATCCTGACTTGTGGGGGAATCATAGTCTCCATCATCCTTTCCTCACTTGGGACAATGCTCTAATAATGATGATCATCACACTTTATTTACTTACAACTCAAGAATTAAAACTCAATACTTAGAACAAAATATGACTCTATGTGAATGCCTCCGGTGGAGTCCCTGAATACGCAATGAATCAAGAGTGATATGTATGAAAGAATTATGAATGGTGGCTTTGCCACAAATACGATGTCAACTACATGATCATGCAAAGCAATATGACAATGATGAAGCGTGTCATAATAACAGAATAGTGGAAAGTTGCATGGCAATATATCTCGTAATGGCTATGGAAATGCCATAATAGGTAGTTATGGTGGCTGTTTTGAGGAAGGTATATGGTGGGTGTGATACCGGCGAAAGGTGCGCGTTATTAGAGAGGCTAGCAATGGTGGAAGGGTGAGAGTGCGTATAATCCATGGACTGAACATTAGTCATAAAGAACTCACATACTTATTGCGAAAACCTATTAGTTATCGAAACAAAGTACTACGCGCATGCTCCTAGGGGGATAGATTGGTAGGAAAAGACCATCGCTCGTCCCCGACCAACACTCATAAGGAAGACAATCAATAAATAAATCATTCTCCGACTTCATCACATAACGGTTCACCATACGTGCATGCTACGGGAATCACAAACTTTAACACAAGTATTTCTCAAATCCACAACTACTCAACTAGCATGACTCTAATATCGCCATCTTCATCTCTCAAAACAATTATCAAGTATCAAACTTCTCATAATATCCAATGCAGTTTTTGTATGATAGTTTTTATTATACCGATCTTGGATGCCTATTATATTAGGACTAAATTCATACCCAAAGAAAATCACCATGCTGTTCTAAAGGACTCTCAAAATAATATAAGTGAAGCATGAGAGATCAATTATTTATATAAAATAGAACCACCACCATGCTCTAAAAAGATATAAGTGAAGCACTAGAGCAAAATTATCTAGCTCAAAAAATATAAGTGAAGCACATAGAGTATTCTAACAAATTCCAATTAATGTGTGTCTCTCCCAAAAGGAGTGTACAGAAATGATGATTGTGGTAAACTAAAAAGCAAAGAATCAAATTATACAAGACGCTCCAAGCAAAACACATATCATGTGGTGAATAAAAATATAGCTCCAAGTAAAGTTACCGATGGAGAAAGACAAAAGAGGGGATGCCTTCCGTGGCATCCCCAAGATTAGGATTTTGGTTGTCCTTGGATTTTACCTTGGGGTGCCTTGGGCATCCCAAAGCTTAGGCTCTTGCCACTCCTTGTTCCATCATCCATCAAATCCTTACCCAAAACTTGAAAACTTCACAACACAAAACTCAAATAGAAAATCTCATGAGCTCCGTTAGTAAAAGAAAACAAACTACCACTTCAAGGTACTGTAATGAACTCATTATTTATTTATGTTGGTGTTAAACCTACTGTATTCCAACTTCTCAATGGTTCACAAATTTTATTACTAGCCATAGATTCATCAAAATAAGCAAACAACACATGAAAAACAGAATCTGTCAAAAACAGAACAATCTGTAGTAATAGGTAGGTTTCGACTACTTCTGGAAACCCAAAAATTCTAAACTAAAGTTCTGGACGTGAGGAATTTATCTATTAATCATCTTCAAAAAGAATTAACTAAATATAACTCTTCAATAAAAAATGGCAGAAATTCTTGTGAGCGCTAAAGTTTCTGCTTTTTTTACAGCAAGATCACAAAGACTTTCCCCAAGTCTTCCCAAAGGTTCTACTTGGCACAAACACTAATTAAAAGCATAAAAACACATCTAAACAGAGTCTATATGAATTATTTATTACTAAACAGAATCAGAAAGAAAGGAACAGAAATAAAATTGGGTTGCCTCCTAACAAGCACTATCGTTTAACGCCCCTAGCTAGGCATAAAAGCAAGGATAGATCTAGGTATTGCCATCTTTGGTATTAGGAAAGAAAAGAGAAATTTCTTTTATATAGCATTTATCTTTCTATTTTGAGATAGCACGGGCCATTGATAGTGGAAGAAAGATTAAGTACGTTACGGAAATTGGCATCTAAGTTAGCCCTCATTTCTTTGATAATTTCATTTTGGTAAAAGCACAAAAAAGAGGTAGATTCAACCTTCTCACTCACGGGGTGCCGAAATATAGTTTTCATCCTTTCATAAGTATCAATGGGATCTCCCTCAAGAAAACCTTCTTCAAATATAGAATCTAGAACTTGCTTGAATGAAGAGGGTAAACCAATATAAAAGCTTTTCAGGTAAACCTCAATTTGATATTGGGGCACATAGCTAGCTCGGATCCTTAATAGCCTATCCCAAGCGTCTTTCAAAGATTCATCAAGTAAATAACAAAAAATTCCGGGATCATCTTCATCGAAATTATTCAAACTCTCATTGATAACCCCAGTAGGTCTCTCCATAGCATCATTATTTATGAGCTTAGAGAGGACAAAGGGACTATCCAAGGTAAAACCCGGGAGAGAACCCTTAGCCCTTTTTGAATCGGCCATGGTACAAGAAAACAAACGGGAAAGAGGCGAATAAAAAGGCAAGGGTGAAGTGGGGGAGAGCAAAACGAGAGGCAAATGGCAAATAATGTAATGAGAGAGATAAGAGTTTGTGATGGGTACTTGGTATGTCTTGATTTGTGCGTAGACTCCCCGGCAACGGCACCAGAAATCCTTCTTGCTACCTCTTGAGCACTGTGTTGGTTTTTCCTTGAAGAGGAAAGGGTGATGCAACAAAGTAGCGTAAGTATTCCCCTCAGTTTTTGAGAACCAAGGTATCAATCCAGTAGGAGGCCACACACAAGTCCCTCGTACCTACACAAACAAATAAGAACCTCACAACCAACGCGATAAAGGGGTTGTCAATCCCTTCACGGTCACATACGAGAGTGAGATCTGATAGATATGATAGTGATAAGATAAATATTTTTGGTATTTTTATGATATAGATTGAAAGTAAAAATTGCAAAGTAAAATAGATTGGAAACTTATATGATGGAGAATAGACCTGGGGGCCATAGGTTTCACTAGTGGCTTCTCTCAAGATAGCATAAGTATTACGGTGGGTGAACGAATTACTGTCGAGCAATTGATAGAATTGAGCATAGTTATGAGAATATCTAGGCATGATCATGAATATAGGCATCATGTCCGTGACAAGTAGACCGACTCCTGCCTGCATCTACTACTATTACTCCATACATCGACCACTATCCAGCATGCATCTAGAGTATTAAGTTCATAAGAACAGAGTAACGCATTAGGTAAGATGACATGATGTAGAGGGATAAACTCAAGAAATATGATATAAACCCCATCTTTTTCTCCTCGATGGCAAAAATACAATACATGTCGTTTCCCTTTCTATCACTGGGATCGAGCACCGCAAGATTGAACCCAAAGCTAAGCACTTCTCCCATTGCAAGAAAGATCAATCTAGTAGGCCAAACCAAACTGATAATTCGAAGAGACTTGTAAATATAACCAATCATGCATAAAAGAATTTAGAGAAGATTCAAATATTGTTCATAGATAGACTAGATCATAAACCCCCAATTCATCGGATCTCGACAAACACACCACAAAAAGAGTTACATCGAATAGATCTCCAAGAAGATCGAGGAGAACATTGTATTGAGATCCAAAGAGAGAGAAGAAGCCAGCTAGCTACTAACTATGGACCCGAAGGCCTGAATTAAACTACTCACACATCATCTGAGAGGCCATGGAGTTGATGTAGAGGCCCTCCGTGATCGATGCCCCCTCCGGCGGAGCTCCGGAAAAGGCCCCAAGATGGGATCTCTTGGGTACAGAAGGTTGCGGCGGTGGAAATAGGGTTTCGTGGTGCCCCTGGATGTTTTGGGGTATATGAATATATATAGGAGGAAGAAGTAGGTCGGTGGAGCAATGAGGGGCCCACTAGGGTGGAGGGCGCGCCCCCCTGCCTCGTGGCCTCCTTGATTATTCTTGATGTCCACTCCAAGTCCCATGGATCACATTTGTTCCAAAAATAACTCTCCCGAAGGTTTTATTCCATTTGGATTCCGTTTGATATTCCTTTTCTATGAAACACTGAAATAGGCAAAAAAAACAACAATTTGCACTAGGCCTTGGGTGGGTTAATAGGTTAGTCCCAAAAATAATATAAAAGTGTAAAATAAATCCCACTAACATCCAAAACAGAATATATAATAGCATGGAACAATCAAAAATTATAGAAACATTGGAGACGTATCAGCAAGTCTCTTTACTCGTTTCGTAATGCATCATCCTGCAACTAACTCATTAGTCACATTACTTGCAAGGCTTATAGTGATGTGCATTACCGAGAGGGCCCAGAGATACCTCTCCGATACACGAAGTGACAAATCCTAATCTCAATCTATGCCAACTCAACAAACACCTTCGGAGACACCTGTAGAGCATCTTTATAATCACCCAGTTACGTTGTGACGTTTGATAGCACACAAGGTGTTCCTCTAGTATTCGGGAGTTGCATAATCTCATAGTCAGAGGAATATGTATAAGTCATGAAGAAAGCAATAGCAAGAAAACTAGACGATCATAATGCTAAGCTAATGGATGGGTCTTGTCCATCACATCATTCTCTAATGATGTGATCACGTTCATCAAATGACAACACATGTCTATGGTCAGGAAAGTTGACCATCTTTGACTAACGAGCTAGTCAAGTAGAGGCATACTAGGGACACTCTGTTTGTATATGTATTCACAAATGTACTAAGTTTCCGGTTAATACAATTCTAGCATGAATAATAAACATTTATCATGATATAAGGAAATATAAATAAAAACTTTATTATTGCCTTAGGGCATATTTCCTTCAGGGACCCCCCTTGACGTGAGACCAATGCCGAAAATTCTTATAAATGCCTAAACCTCTGAAAAGAACCCTAGATCGGATGTTCCGCCGCCGCAAGCCTCTGTAGCTGATATGTCCATTTTGCATCATGTTTACTTACTATAATTTACTATGTTTTCATGCATAATAATGCCTTTTGGAGTAATTCTAATGCCTTTTCTCTCATAATATACAATTTTTACACAAAGAGGGAGAATACAGGCACCTGGAATTCTGGACCTGGAAAAGCTACATTAGAGTTACCTATTCTGCACTTCTCCAAATGAGTTGAAAATTTATGGAGAATTAGTTTGGATTATATGAGGAATATTGGAGCAAATAACCACCAGGGGGCCCACCAGGTGGGCACAACCCACCTGGGCGTGCCAGGGAGCCCAGGCGTGCCCTGGTGGGTTGGGCCCTCCTCGGCCCACCTCCGGTGCCCCTCATCTGGTATATAAAGTCATTTTGACCTAGAAAAATAAAGAGAGGACTTTCGGGACGAAGCGCCGCCTTCTCAAGGCAGAACTTGTGCTGGAGCACTTTTACCCTCTAGCGGAGCAATTCCGCCAGGGGAACTTCCCTCCCGGAGGGGGAAATCATCATCGTCATCATCAGGAACAACTCTCCCATCTTGGGGAGGGTAATCTTCATCAACATCTTCAACAACACCATCTCCTCTCAAACTCTAGTTCATCTCTTGTGTTCAATCTTTGCATCAGAACCTTAGATTGGTGCTTATGGGTAACTAGTAGTGTTGATTACATCTTGTAGTTGGTTACTATATGGTTTATTTGGTGGAAGGTTATATGTTTAGATCCATTGTGATATTTAATACCCCTATGATCTTGAGCATGATTATCATTTGTGAGTAGTTACTTTTGTTCTCGAGGTCATGGGAGAAATCTTGTTGCAAGTTATCATGTGAACCCGTTATGTGTTTGATATTTTGATAGTATGTATGTTGTGATTCCCTTAGTGGTGTCATGTGAACATTGACTACATGACACTTCACACCATATTTGTGTTAGGGAACATAGCATGCAATTTCAAAAAAATTCCTACGATCACGCAAGATCTATCTGGAAGATGCATAGCAACTAGAGTTGGAGAGTGTGTCCACGTACCCTCGTAGACTGAAAGCGGAAGCGTTAGTTTAACGCGGTTGATGTAGTCGAACGTCTTCTCGATTCAACCGATCAAGTACTGAACGTATGACACCTCCGAGTTCAGCACATGTTCAACTCGATGACGTCCCTCGAACTCTTGATCCAGCAAAGTGTCTAGGGAGAGTTTCGTCAACATGATGGCATGGTGACGGTGATGGTGATGTGATCCACACAGGGCTTCGCCTAAGCACTACGACAATATGACCGGAGGAGTAAACGGTGGAGGGGGGCACCACACACAGCTAAGAAACTATCGATGTGCTTTGGGGTGCCCCCTTGCCCCCGTATATAAAGGAGGAGAGTGGAGGAGGCTGCTACGTCTTGAGCTTGCGTTGGTTTTCCCCGAAGAGGAAGGGATGATGCAGCAGAGTAGCGTAAGTATTTCCCTCAGTTTTTGAGAACCAAGGTATCAATCTAGTAGGAGCCCACGCTCAAGTCCCTCGTACCTGCACAAAGTGATAGCTACTCGCAACCAACGCGATTAGGGGTTGTCAATCCCTTCATGATCACTTACGAGAGTGAGATTTGATAAATAGAATATTTTTGGTATTTTTTATATAAAGATGCAAAGTAAAAAGTAAAGGCAAAGTAAATAGCAAAACAATATAAAAGTGATGGAGATTGATATGATGAGAATAGACCCGGGGGCCATAGGTTTCATTAGTGGCTTCTCTCAAGAGCATAAGTATTCTACGGTGGGTGAACAAATTACTGTTGAGCAATTGATAGAATTGTGCATAATTATGAGAATATCTAGGCATGATCATGTATATAGGCATCACGTCCGTGACAAGTAGATAGAAACGATTCTGCATCTACTACTATTACTCCACTTGTCGGAGTAATTGGACACGGATACCCCGAAGACGGCAAGATGATACTTCAAGACATCGGGGCTGGCAAAGCCCCTCAGTCCGACTGCCCGGCCGCTTCCGCCGGCTCCCCAGCCGGTTGCCGACTGCGCCTACCAGCCGGCTGCCGACTACGCTAACCAGCCGGCTGCCGACTACACCAGCCAGCCGGCTGCCGACTGCAGCCCGAAGCGACATCGACAAGACCCCGACGTGGCGGCCATACCGCGGACGAGACGGCTGTACCTTGATGCCATCATGTATAGTGTCACTTGTCCCCGGCACTATTTATGAAGTGACCCAGGGGACAAGCATGACACCCCACCATGCCTACATAGCTTACTCTCTAAGCTAGCCATGCCTATATAAAGGCACATATCCATCCATCCAGGGGATGGACTCTCACACACACACACAAGCTAGCAAGCTAGCTATCCATCCATCTATCCATCCATCCATCCACTAGGGAGACACACGCATGCATCCATGCTCATTCACGGTGGAGCTCTCTCATGCCCACTAGCTAGCTAACTCATACACACATATGAGGCATATGCAAAGTCAGATACCCATGGTACTGATCTCAGATACAGCTCTAGGAGCACTTTGTACTAGATATATCAGATACACTCAGACATGCAGCAGTAGGAGTATTATCTCTCCGGAGAGCTCCGAAGCTGGGTAAATCACCGCGTGCTACTCGCATACCCGCTCCCGGTCCTATCAGCAGCAGTCTTACCCACACACTAAGCCCTTGTGGCATCTGTCGACTCGCAAGCCCCCCGTGAGAAATACCACGACAGTTGGCGCCCACCGTGGGGCGGTACTACTACTACGCTACCACATTGCTGCTGGTTTCGCTGTCCGGGAGGGACCCTTTTTTCTTCGTCGCCTCCGCCGCGGCGTCGCGCCGTCACTCCGGTAGCACTCGGGGGCTCGACATCGACCCGCCCCCGGAGCGGCCGCGAGGGGCGGCGCGCCCTCGCCGTCGGCCTCTTCGTCTTCATCATCGCGGCGTCGCGCCGCCTCTCCAATAGCGGTCGGGGGCTCGACATCGGCATGCCCCCGGAACGGCCGTGATGGGCGGCGTGACCTCGCCATCGGCCTTGCCTTCTTCACCACCACCTCAACGCCGACCGTCCGTCCGCGCGCGCGCCGCGCGCGGGGCCTCGCCTCGGTCGGCCGTGTCCGTCCACGCGACGCTCGCGTCTGCTTTCCTCCGTGTTGCGCCTTGCTCCGGTCGACACTCGCGTTCATTCCTCCACATACCATTTATGCAAGCTAGCTAGCTGCTAAGTCAAACAATCAACCATGGCCATACATTGCCCATACACTTCTCAGATATGGATCGGACACGACCTGTACACTACCCAGACCATGCCCAGAGGATGGTGTGTTTCTGTACCATGCTGCGTCTCCGACCGCCCTCTGCTCCGCTCTCCTGCCATGATTGCACGCCCCTCCACCACCCCCACCGGCCGCACGCCGCCCCGCTGGAGCTGTGCTGCTCCGGCGCCCCTCCTCGCCCGGCTTGCGGCTCGGGCCGCCCCGCACGGCTCGCCGTCTCCGTGCCACGACCATTTCCCGCGAGCCCGCCGGCCCCGTGCCGGCTTCTGCTCCGCCCAGCCGCGGCTTGCCGCGCCGGCTGCGCCCCTCACCGCCGTGACCAGCGTCCGTGCTGGCTCGGCCGGCCGTCCCCGCCTGCGCCATTTCCACGCCGGGTTCCACCCGCGCCGGCGGCGCCGAGCCGCCAACCCCTCTACACCCCCGCACCCGGCTGCCGGCTCCCGCGCCCGTCGCCTGTGCCGCCCGCCGGATCCCGTCCCCAACGTCGCCCGCGTTTGGCCGCTTCCTCGCTCGGCTGGCGGGCTCCCGCGCGCCCGTTGGCCGAGCCGCCTCCGGCTCCCGCGCGCCCGTCGCCTGTGCCGCCTCCGGCTCCCGCCCGCTCCGGCCGGCTCCGGCGTCCGCCACCGCCCCTGGCCGACTCCCCTCCTGGCCGCCTCCGCTTGCGGCAGCCTGCCGCCCGCTCCGGCCGGCTCCGGCTTCCGTGCACCCTGCCGGCTTCCCAGGCCTGCCGGGTCTGCGCCCGCCCCGCCCCGTGGCCGACTCCCTCGGCTCCGCCTCTGCGAGCTGCTCCAGGCGCGGCCCCGCCCCCTGCGGCCTCCTCCTCCTCCGCCGACCCGGCTGCGCCTCGCGTCTGCCGCCGTCCGACTGCTCCGCCTCGACCGCAGGCGTGCCCGCTGCCCAAGGCCGGCTCCTCCGCCCGAGCGGCAGCCGCCGGGGTCCTCCGCGCCGCGCCCGCCCTCTGCCCCGGGCTGCTCTGCGTCGAGCCGCCTCCGGGGCTCGGCCGGTTGCCCGTGCCGGCCTTGCCGTCTCACCCCCGCACCCGGCCGCCTGCTCCCGCGCCCGTTGCCTACCCCGCCGCACGGACTCCTCCGCCTGCGCGCCCCGTGGCCGGCTGCGTCGCGCCAGTCGAAGGCCGGCTGAGCTCCGCGCCGACTCGCGCCTGCGACGGCCGCCTTCCGCCTCGGCCGTGGCCTTCGCTGGCCGGCTGCCCAGAAGAAAAAGAAGGGGGGGCCGGCTAGAAGAGGACGGCTGTTCGGCTGAAAAAAAAGGAGAGGGGGCCGGCTGTCCAAGTCATGGGCCGATTGCCCATAGCCGGCTTGAAAAAAAAAGACTGGCATGCCTATCAGCGTCCCCGCTGCAGCCGGCTGGCCGGCTCCCGACCGCTGCCTACGCTGGCTGCTGCGCCCGTGCTTTCTGCTGCCAGTTGGTAAAAAAAAGAGAGAGAAGAGAAAAAAAAATGCGTCCGACTGCCAGATATACGTCCGACCGTTGGCTACCTGGCCGGCTGCAAAGAGCCCGACTGCCGTTCGGGGTCCGCCCTTCAGCCGTCTGAAGAAGAAAAAGAAGAAGACAAAGTAGTTGCCGGAAGATCCGGCCCGACTGCTCAGCAGTCGGCCCGAATCTCGGGGGCTACACCCAGCGGGTGTGCTGACGCGCCCCCGCGAGAGAAGAAGACAAGGTAGTTGCCGGAAGATCCGGCCCGATTGCTCAGCAGTCGGCCCGAATCTCGGGGGCTACACCCAGCGGGTGTGCTGACGCGCCCCCGCGAGAGAAGAAGACAAGGTAGTTGCCGGAAGATCCGGCCCGACTGCTCAGCAGTCGGCCCGAATCTCGGGGGCTACACCCAGCGGGTGCGCTGACGCGCCCCCCGCGAGAAAGAAGAAAAGGTAGTTGCCGGAAGATCCGGCCCGACTGCTCAGCAGTCGGCCTGAATCTCGGGGGCTACACCCAGCGGGTGCGCTAACGCGCCCCTGCGAAGATGAAGACAAAGTAGATGCCGGAAGATCCGGCCCGACTGCTCAGTAGTCGGCCCTACACCCAGCGGGTGCGCCGGCGCGCTCCGCGAGCGCCGAGTCGCGCCGGCTGTCTTCAACAACCGCGACTACATGAAAATCAATGTGAGCTCCTCACCCGCATATTTTTGCACTACGCAAGCACGGATAACCCCGAGCGATGCTCGGGGGCTGTCTCCGCATTTTATTACAGTAGCATCACTGTTTGCCCCGACGCCAGCCAGAGTTGGCCCGGGGGCTGGCCGCTTGGCCTGAGACGTTAGTTCCCGCAGATGGCTTAGTACCGTGCGCGGTACCAAAGGCCCACTCTTAGTCACAGACCGCAGAGCGGCTGCCGACTAGCAAGAGTGAACGCTGGAGGCCACCCATGCGAAAAACGCCCGGGAAGAAAAACGTTCGGGCGACCCGGCCGTTTTCCTTTACAAGTATCTACTCGGTTGAATCTGCTCCCAGACTCTGAGTACTGTACACTCCACTTCGCGGCTCACTCTCAGCCACAGACTGCAGAGCGGCTGTCCGGCAAGCAAGAGCACAAGCCAAAGAGTGGAGGGAACATGAAAAAGATTGAAGGGGGCTCGGACGAAACCGAGTCAGCACCCTCCGCATAAAACTTGCAATACTAAAAGCAAGCTTATGATATATTTGCGTGGACTAACTTTGTCCTTTTTTATGATCATTTCCATGAACATTTGCCAAAAAACCTCCGCCCAACTTTGCCAAGTTGCCCGGAGGCTTGGGGGCTACTGTCGGAGTAATTGGACAGGGATACCCCGAAGACGGCAAGATGATACTTCAAGACATCGGGGCTGGCAAAGCCCCTCAGTCCGACTGCCCGGCCGCTTCCGCCGGCTCCCCAGCCGGTTGCCGACTGCGCCTACCAGCCGGCTGCCGACTACGCTAACCAGCCGGCTGCCGACTGCACCAGCCAGCCGGCTGCCGACTGCACCAGCCAGCCGGCTGCCGACTGCAGCCCGAAGCGACATCGACAAGACCCCGACGTGGCGGCCATACCGCAGACGAGACGGCTGTACCTCGATGCCATCATGTATAGTGTCACTTGTCCCCTGGCACTATTTATGAAGTGACCCAGGGGACAAGCATGACACCCCACCATGCCTACATAGCTTACTCTCTAAGCTAGCCATGCCTATATAAAGGCACATATCCATCCATCCAGGGGATGGACTCTCTCACACACACACACAAGCTAGCAAGCTAGCTATCCATCCATCTATCCATCCATCCATCCACCAGGGAGACACACGCATGCATCCATGCTCATTCACGGTGGAGCTCTCTCATGCCCACTAGCTAGCTAACTCATACACACATATGAGGCATATGCAAAGTCAGATACCCATGGTACTGATCTCAGATACAGCTCCAGGAGCACTTTGTACTAGATATATCAGATACACTCAGACATGCAGCAGTAGGAGTATTATCTCTCCGGAGAGCTCCGAAGCTGGGTAAATCACCGCGTGCTACTCGCATACCCGCTGCCGGTCCTATCAGCAGCAGTCTTACCCACACACTAAGCCCTTGTGGCATCTGTCAACTCGCAAGCCCCCCGTGAGAAATACCACGACACCACTCATCAACCGCTATCCAGCATGCATCTAGAGTATTAAGTTAAAAACAGAGTAACGCCTTAAGCAAGATGACATGATGTAGAGAGATAAATTCATGCAATATGAAATAAACCCCATCTTGTTATCCTTGATGGCAACGATACAATACGTGCCTTGCTGCCCCTTCTGCCACTGGGTAAGGACACCGCAAGATCGAACCCAAAGCTAAGCAAGTCTCCCATGGCAAGAACTACCAATCTAGTTGGCCAAACCAAACGGATAATTAGAAGAGACTTGCAAAGATAACCAATCATGCATAAAAGAATTCAGAGAAGATTCAAATATTATTCATAGATAGACTTGATCATAAGCCCACAATTCATTGGTCTCAACAAACACACCACAAAAAGAAGATTACATCGAATAGATCTCCCCAAGAGAGGGGAAGAACTTTGTATTGAGATTCAAAGAGACAGAAGAAGCCATCTAGCTACTAACTATGGACCCGAAGGTTTGAGGTAAACTACTAACACTTCATCGGAGGGTCTAGGATGATGTAGAAGCCCTCCGTGATGACGACCCTCTTCCGGCGGAGCTCCGGAACAGGCCCCAAGATGGGATCTCATGGATACAGAAAGTTGCGGCGGTGGAATTAGGTTTTTGGCTCCTGTTCTGATCGTTTGGGGGTACGTGTGTATATATAGGAGGAAGGAGTACGTCGGTGGAGCACAGAGGGGCCCACGAGGCAGGGGGCGCAACCTAGGGGGGTGCCCCCCACCATCGTGACCACCTCTTTGATCCCTTGCAGTAGGGTCCAAGTCTCCTGGATCACGTTCGATGAGAAAATCACGTTTCCGAAGATTTTATTCCGTTTGGACTCTGTTTGATATTCTGTTTATCTGAAACACGGAAATAGGCAAAAAACAGCAATTTTGGGCTAGGCCTCCGGTTAATAGGTTAGTCCCAAAAATAATATAAAAGTGGAAAATAAAGCCGAATGTAGTCCAAAACAGTAGATAATATAGCATGGAGCAATCAAAAATTATAGATACGTTGGAGACGTATCAGGCATCCCCAAGCTTAATTCATGCTCATCCTCGAGTAGGTAAATGATAAAAAGAGAATTTTTGATGCGGAGTGCTACTTGGCATAATTTCAATGCAAATCCGCTTAATTGTGGTATGAATATTCAGATTTAGAAAGATTCAAGACAAAAGTTTATATTGACATAGAAAATAATAATACTTCAAGCATACTAACAAAGCAATTATGTTTTCTCAAAATAACATGGCCAAAGAAAGTTATCCCTACAAAATCATATAGTCTGGCTATGCTCCATCTTCCCCACACAAAGTATTTAAATCATGCACAACCCCGATGACAAGCCAAGCAATTGTTTCATACTCTAACTTTTTCAAAACTTTTTCAATCTTCACGCAATACATGAGTGTGAGCCATGGATATAGCACTATAGCTGGAATAGAATGGTGGTTGTGGAGAAGACCAAAAGGAGAAGATAGTCTCACATCGACTAGGCGTATCAACGGTCTATGGAGATGCCCATCAATAGATATCAATGTGAGTGAGTAGGGATTGCCATGCAACGGATGCACTAGAGCTATAAATGTATGAAAGCTCAACAAAAGAAACTAGTGGGTGTGCATCCAACTTGCTTGCTCACGAAGACCTAGGGCAATCTGAGGAAGCCCATCATTGGAATATACAAGCCTAGTTCTATAACATAAAATTCCCACTAGTATATGAAAGTGACAACATATGAGACTCTCTATATGAAGAACATGGTGCTACGTTGAAGCACAATATATGAGACTTGCTATATCATGGTGCTACTTTGAAGCAGAAGTGTGGAAAAAAAGGATAGTAGCATTGCCCCTTTTTATTATTTTATTTTTTGGGCCTTTTTTTTCTTTGGCCTTTCCCCTTTTTTTGGGACAATGCTCTATTGAATGATGATCATCACACTTCTATTTATTTACAACTCAATGATTACAACTCGATACTAAAACAAAGTATGACTCTATATGAATGCCTCCGGCGGTGTACCGGGATATGCAATGAATCACGAGTGACAAGTATGAAAGAATTATGAACGGTGGCTTTGCCACAAATACTATGTCAACTACATGATCATGCTAAGCAATATGACAATGATGGATATGTCATGATGAACTAGATGGTGGAAAGTTGCATGGCAATATATCTCGGAATGGCTATGGAAATGCCATAATAGGTAGGTATGGTGGCTGTTTTGAGGAAGGTATATGGTAGTTGTATGATACCGGTGAAAGTTGCGCGGTATTAGAGAGGCTAGCAAGGGTGGAAGGGTGGGAGTGCGTATAATCCATGGACTCAACATTAGTCATAAAGAACTCATATACTTACTGCAAAAATTTAGAAGTTATCAAAGCAAAGTATTACGCGCATGATCCTAGGGGATAGATTGGTAGGAAAAGACCATCGCTCGTCCCCGACTGCCAATCATAAGGAATACAATCAATAAATAAATCATGCTCCGACTTCATCACATAACGGTTCACCATATGTGCATGCTACGGGAATCACAAACTTCAACACAAGTATTCTTTAAATTCACAACAACTCAACTAGCATGACTTTAATATTATCACCTCCATATCTCAAAAAAATTATCATGCTTCAATCTTTTCTTAGTATTCAACACACTCAAAAGAAAGTTTCACAAATCTTGAATACCAAGCATATTATTATTAAGCAAATTACCATGCTATTAAGAGACTCGCAAAATAATTTAAGTGAAGCATGAGAGATCAATAGTTTCTTTAAAACAAATCCACAACCGTGCTCTAAAAGATCTAAGTGAAGCACATAGAGCAAAATTATCTAGCTCAAAAGATATAAGTGAAGCACATAGAGAAAAATTATCTAGCTCAAAAGATATAAGTGAAGCACATAGAATATTCTATCAAATTTTAATTCATGTATGGCTCTCTCAAAAGGTGTGTACAGCAAAGATGATTGTGGAATACTAACAAACAAAGACACAAATAACACAAGACGCTCCAAGCAAAACACATATCATGTTGGTGAATAAAAATATAGCTCCAAGTAAATTACCGATGGAAGTGGACGAAAGAGGGGATGCCTTTCCGGGGGCATCCCCAATCTTTGACTTTTTGGTATCCTTGGATTATCTTGGGGGTGCCACGGGAATCCCCAAGCTTAGGCTCTTGCCACTCCTTATTCCACGATCCATCAAAAGAATTCACCCAAAACTTGAAAACTTCACAACACAAAACTCAAAATAGAAAACTCGTGAGCTCCGTTAGCGAAAGAAAACAAAAGACCACTTCAAGGTACTGTAATTAACTCATTCTTTATTTATATTGGTGTTAAATCTACTGTATTCCAACTTCTCTATGGGTTATAAACTATTTTACTAGCCATAGATTCATCAAAATAAGCAAACAACACACGAAAAACAGAATCTGTCAAAAACAGAACAGTCTGTAGTAATCTGTAGCTAGCGCAAGATCTGGAACCCCAAAAATTCTAAAATAAATTGCTGTACGTGAAAAATTTATCTATTAATCATCTTAAAAAATAATTAACTAAATATCACTCTTCAAATAAAAATGACAACAGTTCTCGTGAGCGCTAAAGTTTCTATTTTTTACAGCAAGTTCAACAAGACTTTGCCCAAGTCTTCCCAACGGTTTACTTGGCACAAACACAATTTAAACACAAAAAACACAACCAAAACAGAGGCTAAATAATTTATTTCTTACTAAACAGGAGCAAAAATCGAGGAATAAAAATAAAATTGGGTTGCCTCCCAACAAGCGCTATTGTTTAACGCCCCTAGCTAGGCATAACGAGCAAGAATAGATCTAAGTATTGCCATCTTTGGTAGGCAATCCATAAGTGGCTCTCATGATAGTTCCATATGGTAATTTTATTTTATTTCTTGGAAAGTATTCCATGCCCTTTTTAATGGAAATTGAAATCTAATATTCCCTTCCTTCATATCAATAATCGCAAGGAAAGGCCTACCATGAATAATAGGGCAAGAAGGATTGCAATCTATATCAAGAACAATGAAATCTACGGGCACATAATTCCTATTTGCAACAATAAGAACATCATTAATTCTTACCATAGGTTTCTTAATAGTGGAATCTGCAAGATGCAAGTTTAGAGAGCAATCATCAAAATCACGGAAATCTAGTAAATCACACAAAGTCTTGGGAATATTAGAGACACTAGCACCCAAATCACACAAAGCATAAAACTCATGATCTTTAATTTTAATTTTAATAGTTGGTTCCCACTCATCATAGAGTTTTCTAGGGATAGAAACTTTCAACTCAAGTTTTTCTTCATAAGATTGCATCAAGGCATCAACAATATGTTCGATGAAGGCTTTATTTCTTCTATAAGCATGTGGAGAATTTAGCACGGATTGCAACAAGGAAATACAATCAATCAAAGAGCAATTTTCATAATTAAATTCCTTGAAATCCAATATAGTGGGTTTAGCAACATCTAGATTTTTATTTCTTTCAATCCCACTTTCATCAATTTCATCATTTAGATCTAAACACTCCGAATTTTTAGAATGCCTTCTAGGTAAAGGAAGATCATATTCAGTTTCATCAAGATTCATATTGCAAAATAAAGATTTAATTGGAGACACATCAATAACTTTTAGATCTTCATCTTGATTTTCATAGGAATTGGGATAACACGCTTTAATAAATGCATCTTTGGAAGCACGCATCCTAGCGGTTCTTTCTTTACACTCATCAATTGAAATTTTCATGGCCTTTAGAGACTCATTAATATCATGCTTAGGTGGAATAGATCTAAGTTTCAAAGCATCAACATCAAGAGCAATTCTATCAATGTTCCTAGCCAAATCATCAATCTTAAGCAATTTTTCTTCAATCATAGCATTAAAATTCTTTTGCGAAGAAATAAATTCTTTAATATTAGATTGAAAATCAGAGGGCATCTTATTATAATTTCCATAAGAGTTGTCGTAGGAATTACCATAATTATTAGAAGGATTGCTAGGATATGGCCTAGGATTAAAATTCCCTCTATAAGCGTTGTTACCAAAATTATTCCTAGCAACAAAATTCACATCCATAGATTCATTATTATTCTCAATCAAAGTAGACAAAGGCATATCATTAGGATCAGAAGAAACACTCTTAGTAGCAAATAATTTCATAAGTTCATCCATCTTTTCACTCAACACATTAATTTCTTCTATCGCATGCACCTTTATATTAGAAGTTCTTTCAGTATGCCATTGAGAATAATTAACCATAATATTATCTAGGAGTTTAGTAGCATCTCCTAAAGTGATTTCCATAAAAGTGCCTCCCGCGGTCGAATCTAAAAGATTCCTAGAAGCAAAATTCAATCCGGCATAAAAATTTTGTATAATCATCCACAAATTCAAACCATGAGTAGGGCAATTACGTATCATTAATTTCATTCTCTGCCAAGCTTGTGCAACATGTTCATGATCAAGTTGTTTAAAGTTCATTATATCGTTTCTAAGAGAGATGATCTTAGCGGGAGGAAAATACTTAGAGATAAAAGCATCTTTGCATTTGTTCCATGAATCAATACTATTCTTAGGCAAAGACGAAAACCAAGCTTTAGCACGATCTCTAAGGAAAAAGGAAATAGCTTCAATTTAACGACATAATTATTGACATCTTTTTTCTTTTGCATATCACATAAATCGACGAAGCTATTCAGATGAGTAGCGACATCTTCACTAGGAAGGCCGGCGAATTGATCTTTCATAACAAGATTCAACAAAGCAGTATTAATTTCACAAGATTCAGCATCGGTAAGAGGAGCAATCGGAGTGCTAAGGAAATCATTATTATTGGTATTGGTGAAGTCACACAATTTGGTAGTATCTTGAGCCATCGCGACAAACAAGCAATCTAACACACGAGAAAACAAAAAGCAAGCAGACAAAAAGAGGCAAACAGAGAGGGATTATATAGAGAGAGAGAGGGCGAATAAAACGGCAAGGGTGAATTGGGGGGAGAGGATAACGAGAGGCAAATGGCAAATAATGTACTTCCCGGCAACAGCGCCAGAAATCCTTCTTGCTACGTCTTGAGCTTGCGTTGGTTTTCCCCGAAGAGGAAGGGATGATGCAGCAGAGTAGCGTAAGTATTTCCCTCAGCTTTTGAGAACCAAGGTATCAATCCAGTAGGAGCCCACGCTCAAGTCCCTCGTACCTGCAGAAAGCGATAGCTACTCGCAACCAACGCGATTAGGGGTTGTCAATCCCTTCACGGTTACTTACGAGAGTGAGATGTGATAGATAGAATATTTTTGGTATTCTTGACATAAAGATGCAAAGTAAAAAGTAAAGGCAAAGTAAATAGCAAAACAATATAAAAGTGATGGAGATTGATATGATGAGAATAGACCCGGGGGCCATAGGTTTCACTAGTGGCTTCTCTCAAGAGCATAAGTATTCTACGGTGGGTGAACAAATTATTGTTGAGGAATTGATAGAATTGTGCATAATTATGAGAATATCTAGGCATGATCTTGTATATAGGCATCACGTTCGTGACAAGTAGATCGAAACGATTCTGCATCTACTACTGTTACTCCACTCATCGACCGCTATCCGGCATGCATCTAGAGTATTAAGTTAAAAACAGAGTAACGCCTTAAGCAAGATGACATGATGTAGAGAGATAAATTCATGCAATATGAAATAAACCCCATCTTGTTATCCTCGATGGCAACGATACAATACGTGCCTTGCTGTCCCTTCTGTCACTAGGTAAGGACACCGCAAGATCGAACCCAAAGCTAAGCACTTCTCCCATGGCAAGAACTACCAATCTAGTTGGCCAAACCAAACGGATAATTCGAAGAGACTTGCAAAGATAACCAATCATGCATAAAAGAATTCAGAGAAGATTCAAATATTATTCATAGATAGACTTGATCATAAACCCGCAATTCATCGGTCTCAACAAACACACTGCAAAAAGAAGATTACATCGAATAGATCTCCCCAAGAGAGGGGGAGAACTTTGTATTGAGATTCAAAGAGAGAGAAGAAGCCATCTAGCTACTAACTATGGACCCGAAGGTCTAAGGTAAACTACTCACACTTCATCGGAGGGGCTAGGATGATGTAGAAGCCCTCCGTGATGACGGCCCTCTTCCGGCGGAGCTCCGGAACAGGCCCTAAGATGGGATCTCGTGGATATAGAAAGTTGCGGCGGTGGAATTAGGTTGTTGGCTCCTGTTCTGATCATTTGGGGGTACGTGTGTATATATAGGTGGAAGGAGTACGTCGGTGGAGCACTGAGGGGCCCACGAGGCAGGGGGCGCACCATAGGGGGGCACCCCCCACCCTCGTGACCACCTCTTTGATCCCTTGTAGTAGGGTCCAAGTCTCCTGGATCACGTTCGGTGAGAAAATCACGTTTCCGAAGATTTTATTCCGTTTGGACTCCGTTTGATATTCTGTTTATCCGAAACACTGAAATAGGCAAAAAATAGCAATTCTGGGCTGGGCCTCCGGTTAATAGGTTAGTCCCAAAAATAATATAAAAGTGGAAAATAAAGCCCAATATAGTTCAAAACAGTAGATAATATAGCATGGAGCAATCAAAAATTATAGATATGTTGGATACGTATCAGAGGCCGGCCCTAGGGGCGCGCCAAGTGGGGGGAACCCACTTGGACTCCTAGTCCTGGTTGTCCCCCTTACGTCTTTCGGAGGGGGAAAGGGGAAGGAGAGGGAGAGGGAGAAGGAAAGGGGGGCCGCGCCCCCTCCCCTTGTCCAATTCGGACTCCCCATGGGGGGGGCACCCCTTGTGGGATGCCCTCTCTCTCCCCTATGGCCCATGTTGACCCATTATTTCCCCCGGGGGGTTCCGGTAACCCCTCGGTACTCCGATAAATATCTGAAACACTCGGAAACCATTCCAGTGTCCGAATACTATCGTCCAATATATCAATATTTATGTCTCGACCATTTCTAGACTCCTCGTCATGTCCGTGATATCATCTGGGACTCCGAACAATCTTCGGTCACCAAAACACATAACTCATAATACAAATCATCATCGAACATTAAGCGTGCGGACCCTACGGGTTCGAGAACTATGTAGACATGATCGAGACACATCTCTGATCAATAACCAATAGCGGAACCTGGATGCTCATATTGGTTCCAACATATTCTACAAAGATCGTTATCGGTTAAACCGCAATGACAACATATGTCATTCCCTTTGTGATCGGTATGTTACTTGCCCGAGATTCGATCATCGGTATCTTCATACCTAGTTCAATCTCTTTACTGGCAAGTCTCTTTACTTGTTCTATAATGCATCATCCCGTAACTAACTCATTAGTCACATTGCTTGCAAGGCTTATCATGATGTGCATTACCGAGAGGGCCCAGAGATACCTCTCCGATACTCGGAGTGACAGATCCTAATCTCGATCTATGCCAACCTAACAAACACCTTCAGAGACACCTGTAGAGCATCTTTACAATCACCCAGTTACGTTGTGACATTTGATAGCACACAAGGTGTTCCTCCGGTATTCGGGAGTTTCATAATCTCATAGTCAAAGGAATATGTATAAGTCATGAAGAAAGCAATAGCAATGAAACTTAACGATCATTATGCTAAGCTAACGAATGGGTCCTGTCCATCACATCATTCTCCTAATGATGTGATCTTATTCATCAAATGAAAACACATGTCTATGGTCAGGAAACTTAACCATCTTTGATTAATGAGCTAGTCAAGTAGAGGCTTCCTAGGGACACGGTGTTTTGTCTATGTATCCACACATGTATCAAGTTTCCGGTTTAATACAATTCTAGCATGAATAATAAACATTTATCATGATATAAGGAAATATAAAATAACAACTTTATTATTGCCTCTAGGGAATATTTCCTTCAATTTGGGCCTAAGGGATGCATTGTGGAGTAGTTATTAGATGATGGGTTGCTAGAGTGACCGAAGCTTAAACCCTAATTTATGCACTATTCCGTAAGGGGCCGCTTTGGATCCAAGTTTTAATGCTATGGTTAGATTTTATCTTAATACTTTTCTCGTAGTTGCGGATGCTTGCGAGGGGGTTAATCATAATTAGGAGGCTTTTTCAAGTAAGAACATCACCTAAGCACCGGTCCACCCACATATCAAATTATCAAAATAGCGAACACAAATCAAATCAACATGATGAAAGGGACTAGATTAAATTCCCGTGTACCCTCAAGAACGCTTTGCTTATTGTAAGAGACTGTTTTGGCCTGTCCTTTTCCACAAAAGGATTGGGCTAACTTGCTGCATATTATTTACCGTTACCGTCACTTGCTCGTTATAAGTTATCTTGCTACCAAACTATCTGTTACCGAATTTAAGTGGTTGCAGAAATTACCTTGCTGAAAACCACTTATCATTTCCTTCTTCTCCTCATTGGGTTCAACACTCTTACTTATCGAAAGGACTACGATTGATCCCATATACTTGTGGGTCATCAAGACTCTTTTCTGGCATCGTTGCCGGGGGGTGAAGTGCTCTTGGTAAGGAAAAAATTATTACTACGTGCTGAAGTTTATTGTCACTTGTTACTATGGAGAACAATCCTTTGAGTGGTTTGTTTGGGGTATGTTCACCTAGACTGGAACTATAATTAGTTACCCCTCAACCTACTGCACATACTGAAAAAATTGGTTATGAAATTCCTTCGGGTATGATAGAACAACTGCTAGCAAATCCTTATGCAGGAGATGGAACCGAACATCCTGATATGCACTTGATATATGTAGATGAAATTTGTGGATTATTTAAGCTTGCAGGTTTACCCGGAGATGAAGCTAAGAAGAAGGTATTCCCTTTATCTTTGAGGGGAAAAGCATTGGCATGGTATAGGCTATGCGATGATATTGGATCTTGGAATTGGAATTTCACCAAAAAAATTATCCTATGCATCGAGTTCATTGTGATCGGAACTATATATATAATTTTTGGCCTCGTGAAGGAGAAAGTGTCGCTCTAGCTTGGGGGAGGCTTAAGTTAATGTTATATTCATTCCCCAATCATGAGCTTTCAAGAGAAATTATTATGCAGAATTTTTATGCTCGGCTTTCTCATGATGATCAATCCATGCTTGATACTTCTTGTACTGGTTCTTTTATGAAGAAGACTATTGAATTCAGGTGGGATCTTTTAGACATAATTAAATGCAACTCTGAAGATTGGGAACTCGACAAAGGTAAATCATCGGGTATTAAGATTGAGTTTGATTGTGTTATATCTTTTATGAA
Organism: Triticum urartu; assembly: GCF_003073215.2. Classification (NCBI taxonomy): domain Eukaryota; kingdom Viridiplantae; phylum Streptophyta; class Magnoliopsida; order Poales; family Poaceae; genus Triticum; species Triticum urartu. The sequence goes on from NC_053024.1 coordinate 89,853,851, forward strand.
TACCGATGCTTTTCACAAGTTTAGCACTAAATATGGACTTGACTCTGAGATAGTAGCCACTTTCTATGAATCATTTGCTACTCATGTTGATCTCCCCAAGGAGAAGTGGTTTAAATATCATCCCCTATCAATGAAGAAATTAAAGAACTAGTTGTGGTTAAAGATGAAAGTATCATTTACAATGTTGATCCAGTTGTTCCTACTGCTTATATTGAAGACCCACCTTTCCCTATTACGATAAAGGATCATGATAAGGTTTCAACGATGGTAAATAAGAGTAATATTAGAGCACCTATACCATCAGAAAAAATCAAAGTAGAACCAAGTGTTGCTATGGTTAAAGATGACAGAAAATATAGATGGGCATGCTATTTACTTCTGTGATGAAGCTGCTAGAATTGCTAAACCTAATGCGAAAGATAAACATTGACCTGTAGTTACTATGCCTGTTGTCTTAGTCAAGATAGGAGATCGCTGTTATCATGGTTTATGTGACTTAGGTGCTAGCATAAGTGTTACTCCTTTTACCTTATACCAAGAAATTATGAATGATATAACACCCACTGAAATAGAAGACATACATGTTACAATTAATCTTGCTAATAGAGACACCATCACACCACTTGGGATTGTTAGAGATGTTGAAGTCTTGTGTGGGAAAATAAAATATCCTACTGGATTTTCTTGTTCTTGGTTCCCCACAAGATGACCCTTGTCCCATTATATTTGGTAGACCTTTCTTGAACACCATTAATGCTAAAATAGATTGTGAGAAACAAACCATCGGTGTTAGTTTTGGTGATGAGTCTCATGAGTTTAATATTTCTAAGTTTAGTAGAAAACATCATAAGAAAGACTTCCCTAGTATGGATGAAATAATTGGTCTTGCTTCTACTGTCGTGCCTCCTACTGATCCACTAGAATAATGTTTGCTAGACCATGAAAATGATATGCATATGCATGAAAGAAATGAGATAGATAAAATCTTCTTTGAAAAACGACCTCTACTTAAACACAATTTGCCTATTGAAACTCTAGGAGGTCCTCCTCCACCTAAAGGTGATCCTATGTTTGAATTAAAACAATTGGCAGGCACTTGAAATATGCTTATCTCGATGAGAAAAAGATATATCCAGTTATTATTAGTGCTAACCTTTCAGAACATGAAGAATACAGATTATTGAAAATTCTGAAGAAGCACCGAGCTGCTATTGGATATACTCTTGATGATCTTAAGGGCATTAGTCCGACTTTATGTCAGCACATGATTAATATGGAGCCTGATGCTAAACACGTTGTTGCTCACCAACGACGTTTGAATCCTAAAATGAAAGAAGTGGTAAGAACTGAAATACTAAAGCTTCTGGAAGCAGGTATAATCAATCCCATAGCTGATAGTAGATTGGTAAGTCCCATTCATTGTGTCCCTAAGAAGGGAGGTATTACTGTTGTTCCTAATGGTAAAAATGAACTTATTCCACAAAGAATTGTCACTGGCTATAGAATGGTAACCGATTTTAGAAAATTAAATAAAGCAACTAGAAAAGATCATTACCATTTGCCATCATTGATCAAATGCTAGAAAGAATATCTATGCACACACACTTTTGTTTCCTTGATGGTGCTACCTCTTGAGCACTGTGTTGGATTTCCCCAAAGAGGAGAGGATGATGCAGCAAAGTAGCGTAAGTATTTCCCTCAGTTTTTGAGAACCAAGGTATCAATCCAGTAGGAGGCTACGCACGAGTCCCTCGTACCTACACAAAAACAATAGCTCAACGCAACCAACACGCTTAGGGGTTGTCAATCCCTTCACGGTCACTTACGAAAGTGAGATCTGATAGAGATGATAAATAATATTTTTGGTATTTTTGGTATAGAGATGCAAAGTGAAAAGTAAAAGGCAAAGTAAAAGCAAAGCAATAATAAAGTGATGGAGATTAATATGATGAGAAAGAGACCCGAGGGCCATAGGTTTCACTAGTGGCTTCTCTCAAGAGCATAAGTATTCTACGGTGGGTGAACAAATTACTGTTGAGCAATTGACAGAATTGAGCATAGTTATGAGAATATCTAGGTATGATCATGTATATAGGCATCACGTCCGAGACAAGTAGACCGACTCCTGCCTGCATCTACTACTATTACTCCACTCATCGACCGCTATCCAGCATGCATCTATAGTATTAACTTAAAAACAGAGTAACGCCTTAAGCAAGATGACATGATGTAGAGGGATAGTTTCATGCAATATGATAAAAACCCCATCTTGTTATCCTCGATGGCAACGATACAATACGTGCCTTGCTGCCCCTTCTGTCACTGGGAAAGGACACCGCAAGATCGAACCCAAAGCTAAGCACTTCTCCCATGGCAAGAACAACCAATCTAGTAGGCCAAACCAAACTGATAATTCGAAGAGACTTGCAAAGATAACCAATCATACATAAAAGAATTCAGAGAAGATTCAAATACTATTCATAGATATACTTGATCATAAACCCGCAATTCATCGGTCTCAACAAACACACCACAAAAAGAAGATTACATTGAATAGATCTCCACGAGAGAGGGGAGAACATTGTATTGAGATCCAAAAAGAGAGAAGAAGCCATCTAGCTACGAACTATGGACCCGTAGGTCTGAAGTAAACTACTCACACTTCATCGGTGGGGTTTGGATGATGATGTAGAAGCCCTCCGTGATCGATGCCCCCTCCGGCGGAGCTCCGGAATAGGCCCCAAGATGGGATCTCGTGGATACAGAAAGTTGCGGCGGTGGAATTAGGTTTTTGGCTCCGTATCTGATCGTTTGGGGGTACGTGGATATATATAGGAGGAAGAAGTATGTCGGTGGAGCAACAAGGGGCCCACGAGGGTGGAGGGCGCACCTGGGGGGGGGGATGTACGGCCCCTACCTCATGGCCTCCTGTTAATTGGCTTGACGTAGGGTCCAAGTCTCCGGAGTTGTATTTGGTGAGAAAATCACGTTCCCGAAGGTTTCATTCCGTTTGGACTCTGTTTGATATTCCTTTTCTTTGAAACCCTAAAACAGGCAAAAAAACAGCAATTCTGGCTGGGCCTCCGGTTAACAGGTTAGTCCCAAAAATAATATAAAAGTGGATAATAAAGCCCAATAATGTCCAAAACAGTAGATAATATAGCATGGAGCAATCAAAAATTGTAGATACGTTGGAGACGTATCAAGCATCCCCAAGCTTAATTCCTGCTCGTCCTCGAGTAGGTAAATGATAAAAACAGAATTTTTGATGCGGAGTGCTACTTGGCATAATTTCAATGTAAATCTTCTTAATTGTGGTATGAATATTCATATTCAAATGATTCAAGACAAAAGTTCATGTTGACATAAAAATAATAATACGTCAAGCATACTAACAAAGCAATTATGTCTTCTCAAAATAACATGGCCAAAGAAAGATATCCCTACAAAATCATATAGTCTGGCTATGCTCTATCTTCACCACACAAAGTATTTAAGTCACGCACAACCCCGATGACAAGCCAAGCAATTGTTTCATACTTTTGAAATTTTCAAAACTTTTTCGATCTTCACGCAATACATGAGCATGAGCCATGGATATAGCACTATATGTGGAATAGAATGGTGGTTGTGGAGAAGATAAAAAGAGGGGAAGATAGTCTCACATCAACTAGGCGTATCAACGAGCTATGGAGATGCCCATCAATAGATATCAATGTGAGTGAGTAGGGATTGCCATGCAACGGATGCACTAGAGCTATAAGTATATGAAAGCTCAACAAAGGAACTAAGTGGGTGTGCATCCAACTCGCTTGCTCACGAAGACGTAGGGCATTTTGAGGAAGCCCGTCACTGGAATATAAAAGACAAGTTATATAATGAAAAATTACCACTTGTATATGAAACTGACAGAACGAGAGACTCTCTACAATGAAGATCATGGTGCTACTTTGAAGAACAAGTGTGGTAAAAGGATAGTAACATTGTCCCTTCTCTCTTTTTCTCTCATTTTTTTGTTTGGGCCTTCTCTCTTTTTTTATGGCCTCTTTTTTTCGTCCAGAGTCTCATCCCGACTTGTGGGGGAATCATTGTCTCCATCATCCTTTCCTCACTTGGGACAATGCTCTAAAAATGATGATCATCACACTTTTTTCTTCTTACAACTCAACAATTACAACTCAATACTTAGAACAAAATATGACTCTATATGAATGCCTCCGGCGGTGTACCGTGATATGCAATGAATCAAGAGTGACAAGTATCAAAGAATTATGAACGGTGGCTTTGCCACAAATACGATGTCAACTACATGATCATGCTAGCAATATGACAATGATGGAGTGTGTCATAATGAACGGAACGGTGGAAAGTTGCATGGCAATATATCTCGGAATGGCTATGGAAATGCCATGATAGGTAGGTATGGTGGCTGTTTTGAGGATGTTATTTGGTGGGTGTATGATACCGGCGAAAAGTGCGTGGTATTAGAGAGGCTAGCAATGGTGGAAGGAAGGAAAGTGCGTATGATCCATGGACTCAACATTAGTCATAAAGAACTCATATACTTATTGCAAAAATCTAGAAGTTATCAAAGCAAAGTATTACGCGCATGCTCCTAGGGGGATAGATTGGTAGGAAAAGACCATCGCTCGTCCCCGACCGCCACTCATAAGGAAGACAATCTACAAATAAATCATGCTCCGACTTCATCACAGAACGGTTCACCATACATGCATGCTACGGGAATCACAAACTTTAACACAAGCATTTCTCAAATTCACAACTACTCAACTTGCATGACTCTAATATCACCATCCTCATATCTCAAAACAATTATGAAGCATCAATTTTTTCTTAGTATTCAACGCACTCAAAAGAAAGTTTTACAAATCTTGAATACCAAGCATATTATTATTAAGCCAATTACCATGCTATTAAGACTCTCAAAATAATCTAAGTGAAGCATGAGAGATAAATAGTTTCTATAAAACAAATCCACCACCGTGCTCTAAAAGATATAAGTGAAGCACTAGAGCAAAATTATATAACTCAAAAGATATAAGTGAAGCACATAGAGTATTCTATCAAATTCCAAATTGTGTATGGATCTCTCAAAAGGTGTGTACAGCAAGGATGATTGTGGTAGACTAACAAGCAAAGACTCAAATCATAAAAGATGCTCCAAGCAAAACACATCTCATGTGATGAATAAAAATATAGCTCCAAGTAAAGTTACCGATAGAAATAGACGAAAGAGGGGATGCCTTCCGGGGCATCCCCAAGCTTTGGCTTTTAGGTATCCTTAGATTATCTTGGGTGTGCCATGGGCATCCCCAAGATTAGGCTCTTGCCACTCCTTGTTCCATAGTCCATCAAATCTTTACCCAAAACTTGAAAACTTCACAACACAAAACTTAAAGTAGAAAATCTCGTGAGCTCCGTTAGCGAAAGAAAACAAAAGACCACTTCAAGGTATTGTAATGAACTCATTCTTTATTTATATTGGTGTTAAACCTACTGTATTCCAACTTCTCTATGGATTATAAACTATTTTACTAGCCATAGATTCATCAAAATAAGCAAACAACACACGAAAAACAGAATCTGTCAAAAAACAGAACAGTCTGTAGTAATCTGTAGCTAGCGCAAGATCTGGAACCCCAAAATTTCTAAAATAAATTTCTGTACGTGAGGAATTTATCTATTAACCATCTTCAAAAAGAATTAACTAAATACCACTCTCCAAATAAGAATGACAGCAGTTCTCGTGAGCGCTAAAGTTTCTGTTTTTTACAGCAAGTTCAACAAGACTTTCCCCAAGTCTTCCCAACGGTTCTACTTGGCACAAACACTAATTAAACACAAAAAACACAATCAAAACAGAGGCTAAATAAATTATTTATTACTAAACATGATTAAAAAGCAAGGAATACAAATAAAATTGGGTTGCCTCCCAACAAGCGCTATCGTTTAACGCCCTTAGCTAGGCATAACAAGCAAGAATAGATCTAGGTATTGCCATCTTTGGTAGGCAATTCTTCAATGAGGCATCTATCTCCCTTAGGAATTTATTTCTTTCTAGTGATTATCAAACTCTTAGGCATAAGATCGAAAAATTCATTTGTAGCAATTGGTTCCTTAATGATAGCAAAAAGATTGGGATGAATACTTATAGATTTAAGATCCGCAGTTTTCTTACTAGATGATTCACCCTTATTTTTAGTAACATACATAAGCTCGGCAATTTTAGTAGGAGGACTTGGAGTATTATTTACAGAAGAAAAAGCGGTTCCCAAGTTCGTAATGATACCCTCAAGTTTATCGATTCTAGTAGAATCTAAGTTTATTTTCTCATTAACTATGGATTCCTTTTCCTTAATATTTTTCAAAGTCATTCCTACCTTAGATCCATATTGGGTAATTTGATTGTGGATCTTTTTATCTAGATTTTAAATTAATTCAATGGTAGCAACTTTATTTTCAATAATTTCAAGTCTTTGCATAACATGCTCCAAAGTTAACATAGTTCCATTAACCAAAAGTGGTGGTGAGCCAAATAAATCTAACATAGCATTATAAGAATCAAAAGTATGGCTACCCAAGAAATTCCCTCCGGTAATAGTATCAAGGATATATCTATACCAAGGACTAGCACCTACATAAAAATTGCGGAGAAGAACTAAAGTAGATTGCTTCCTGGTAGATCTATTTTGAGCATTGCAAATTCTATACCAAGCATCTTTTAGATTTTCTCCCTCCCTTTGTTTAAAATTTAGAACTTCATTCTCGGGAGACAATGGAGAAGATATGAGACTAGCCATGACGACAAGCGAGCAAACTAACACACAAGCAAACAAGAAGGCAAACGGGCAAAAAAGAGGCAAATAGAGAAAGAGAGGGAGGATAGAGAGAGAGAGGGCGAATAAAACGGCAAGGGTGAAGTGGGAGAGAGGAAAATGAGAGGAAGATGGCAAATAATGTAATGCGGGAGATAGGGATTGTGATGGGTACTTGATATGTTGACTTTTGCGCAGACTCCCCGGGAACGGCGCCAAAAATTCTTCTTGCTACCTCTTGAGAACTGCGTTGGATTTCCCTGAAGAGGAGAGGATGATGCAGCAAAGTAGCGTAAGTATTTCCCTCAGTTTTTGAGAACCAAGGTATCAATCTAGTAGGAGACTACACGCGAGTCCCTCGTACCTACACAAAAACAATAGCTCAACGCAACCAACGCGCTTAGGGGTTGTCAATCCCTTCACGGTCACTTACGAAAGTGAGATCTGATAGAGATGATAAATAATACTTTTGGTATATTTGGTATAGAGATGCAAAGTGAAAAGTAAAAGGCAAAGTAAAAGCAAAGCAATAATAAAGTGATGGAGATTAATATGATGAGAAAGAAACCCGGGGGCCATAGGTTTCACTAGTGGCTTCTCTGAAGAGCATAAGTATTCTACGGTGGGTGAACAAATTACTGTTGAGCAATTGACAGAATTGAGCATATTATGAGAATATCTAGGTATGATCATGTATATAGGCATCACGTCCGAGACAAGTAGACCGACTCCTGCCTGCATCTACTACTATGACTCCACTCATCGACCGCTATCCAGCATGCATCTAGAGTATTAAGTTAAAAACAGAGTAATGCCTTAAGCAAGATGACATGATGTAGAGGGATAGTTTCATGCAATATGATAAAAAAACCATCTTGTTATCCTCGGTGGAAACGATACAATACGTGCCTTGCTGCCCCTTCTGTCACTGGGAAAGGACACCGCAAGATCGAACCCAAAGCTAAGCACTTCTCCCATGGCAAGAACAACCAATCTAGTAGGCCAAACCAAACTGATAATTCGAAGAGACTTGCAAAGATAACCAATCATATATAAAAGAATTCAGAGAAGATTCAAATATTATTCATAGATAGACTTGATCATAAACCCACAATTCATCGGTCCCAACAAACACACCGCAAAAAGAAGATTACATCGAATAGATCTCCACGAGAGACGGGTAGAACATTTATGAGATCCAAAAAGAGAGAAGAAGCCATCTAGCTACTAATTATGGACCCGTAGGTCTGAAGTAAACTAATCACACTTCATCGGAGGGGCTTGGATGGTGATGTAGAAGCCCTCCATGATCGACGCACCCTTCGGCGGAGCTCCGGAACAGGCCCCAAGATGGGATCTCATGGATACAGAAAGTTGCGGCGGTGGAATTAGGTTTTTGGCTCCGTATCTGATCATTTGGGGGTACGTGGATATATATAGGAGGAAGAAGTACGTCGGTGGAGCAACAGGGGGCCCATGAGGGTGGAGGGCGCGCCTCGGGGGCAAGCGCGCCCCCTACCTCGTGGCCTCCTGTTAATTGGCTTGACGTAGGGTCCAAGTCTCCGGAGTTGTATTCGGTGAGAAAATCACGTGCCCATAGGTTTCATTCCGTTTGGACTCCGTTTGATATTCCTTTTCTTCGAAACCCTAAAACAAGCAAAAAACAGCAATTCTGGGCTGGGCCTCCGGTTAATAGGTTAGTCCCAGAAATAATATAAAAGTTGATAATAAAGCCCAATAATGTCCAAAACAGTAGGTAATATAGCATGGAGCAATCAAAAATTATAGATACGTTGGAGACATATCAGATGGATATTCTGGTTTTTCTCAAATACATGTTTCACAACCCGATCAAGAGAAAACCACCTTTACTTACCCTTTTGGAACTTATGCTTATAGATGTATTCTTTTTGGTTTATGCAATGCACGTGCTACCTTTCAAAGATGTATGACTGCTATATTCTCTGATTTTTGTGAAAAGATTGTTGATGTTTTCATGGATGATTTTTCCGTTTATGAAACTTCTTTTGATGATTGCTTAAGCAACATTGATCAAGTTTTGCAGAGATGCGAGCAAATTAATCTTGTCTTGAATAGGGAGAAGTGCAACTTTATGATTAATGAAGGTATTGTCTTGGGACATAAAATTTCTGAACAAGGTATTGAGGTGGATAAAGCTAAAGTTGATGCAATTGAGAAAATGCCATGTCCTAAAGATATCAAAGGTACTCGTCGTCATTGAAGCCTGGTTCAGGGGCTACCGAGGGAGTCCTGGATTAGGGGGTGTTCGGGTAGCCGGACTATACCTTCAGCCGGACTCCTGGACTATGAAGATACAAGATTGAAGACTTCGTCCCGTGTCCGGATGGGACTTTCCTTGGCGTGGAAGGCAATCTTGGCGATGCAGATATTCAGGATCTCCTACCATTGTAACCGACTCTGTGTAACCCTAACCCTATCCGGTGTCTATATAAACCGGAGGGTTGTAGTCCGTAGGCAATCAACTCCATACACAACAATCATACCATAGGCTAGCTTCTAGGGTTTGGCCTCCTTGATCTCGTGGTAGATCTACTCTTGTACTACCCATATCATCAATATTAATCAAGCAGGAGTAGGGTATTACCTCCATCGAGAGGGCCCGAACCTGGGTAAAAACATCGTGTCCCTTGTCTCCTGTTACCATCCGGCCTTGACGCACAGTTCGGGACCCCCTACCCGAGATCCGCCGGTTTTGACACCGACATTGGTGCTTCCAGACGACCTCACGCCGAATAAACCAATGGAGCAGAAGAATCTCCATGAGAGGCTCGTTGCAACCGCACGCAGCCTAAAGAAGCAGAAGCGGAAGCTAAAAACAGCGGAAGACGCACTCCGGATTAGATGGAGCAAAGTAATCAATACCACAGATAAGTACGGCGACAGTTGCCGCACTAAAAGCTATCCGAAAAGAAAGCTACTGCCCGAATTCGACGAAGAGGCCCTAGAGCCCTCGCATTCAAAAAATGAAAAAGCCACATGGTCGGATAGACGACCCCATAAAGCGGCAAGCGGCGCCGCACCTAAATCGGCATGAGACCCACTTAAGGATTTGCATCATGGCCCAGTCAGGTCCATTTATGGGCCAAGAAAGCAAGCTCTCGTAAGCAACGCTATGAAGCCATCATCAGAATCCGGCACACCCAAATACAGGGGCGCCGCACACCCCCTATGTTTCACCGACGAGGTCCTGGACTATGAATTCCCAGAGGGATTCAAACCCATAAACATAGAGGCATATGATGGAACAACAGACCCTGGAGTCTGGATCGAGGATTATATCCTCTACATACACATGGCTAGAGGAGATGATCTCCACGCCATAAAATATTTACCCCTTAAGCTTAAAGGGATAGCCCGGCATTGGCTTAAAAGCCTTCCTGAAAACACAATTGGAAGTTGGGAAGAGCTCGAGGACGCTTTTCGAGCAAATTTTCAAGGGACCTATGTCCGCCCTCCGGATGTAGACGATCTTAGTCACATAACTCAATAGCCCGGAGAATCAGCTCGGCAGTTCTGGAATAGATTCCTCACTAAAAAGAATCAGATAGTCGACTGTCCAGACACCGAAGCCTTAGCAGCTTTCAGGCACAATGTCCGAGACGAATGGCTCGCCAGACTCCTCGGCCAAGAAAAGCCAAGAACAATGGCCGCACTAACAAGCCTCATGACCCACTTTTGTGCAGGAGAGGACAGCTGGTTGGCAAGGTGCAGCCCCAGCAACCCAAGTACATCCGAAACTAGGGATGGAAACGGAAAACCGCGATGCAACAAGGACCGTCGCTGGACTAAGGACAAAAGTCCGAAGAGCATGGCAGTCAATGCCGGATTCAAAGGCTCATGACAAAATCAGGAAAAATCGCCCCCCCAGGATAACAGGGACGATCCATCCAACGTAAATAAAATCCTAGACAGGATATGTCAGATACACAGTACTCCCAGGAGGCCTGCTAACCATACCCACAGAGACTGTTGGGTTTTTAAACAATCCGGCAGACTCAATGCCGAACACAAGGGGCTCGACACACCAAGCGAAGACAAGGATGAACCCCAAAAGCATAGCACCAGGAAACAAAAGAACTTCCCACAAGAAGTAAAAATAGTGAACTCACTTCACATAACAAAACGTGCGGCGCCTGTAAAGGTACGCACCACACGGCCCATCCCCAAAGGGTCCTACCACTGGTTGTCAAAACCGATCATCTTCGATCAGCTAGATTATTCTAGGAATATCAAGAATGTAGGCTGGACTGCCTTGATACTCGATCCAATAATTGGTGGACTCTAGTTTTCAAATGTCCTTATGGACGGCGGCAGTGGACTAAACCTGATATATCAGGATACAATCCAGCACATGGGGATAAACCCAGCAAGAATCCACCGCAGCAAAACCTCCTTTCAAGGGGTAATACCTGGTCCGGACACCCATTGTACGGGTTTTCTCCGGCTCACAGTCACATTCAGCTCTGTCGATAACCTCCGCCGTGAAAAGCTGACCTTCCATATCGTCCCGTTTTCAAGTCGCTATCAAGCACTACTGGGACGCGAAGCTTTCGCTCGCTTTAACGCAATACCGCATTATGCATCTCTTACGCTTAAGATGCCTGGTCCACGGGGCATCATCTCTTTGAAGGGGAAGCACTAAAGTGCGCCTCCCCAAGCGGAGGGCTGTACGGCCGCTTTGACAGCCCCACAGCAAAATGGCCTCACCGGCCAAAAAACTTCAAAATAGGTCATTCAAGACCACGAACGCGGATAGACGAGTTCGGTGCAAAATCATCATTGATGCATGCCTAGAAGCCATATACCCCCGTACTAGTGGCTCCACGCATATACAATAAGAGACAATAAAGGTCAAACTTATATATCTTACTTTATACTTTGCTTATTTTAAACTTTTTCGGCACGACCCGTTTTCAACTCAGTTCCTCTCTTTTACAGATGAATGTCGTGCGGCGCCCGTCCAGGATATGGCACAACGGAGACACAGGCACAGACGTGCAGTAGGGACCCGTCCTAAAGGATTCTTTTTAGATTAAGACCCTCCGTAAACCTTTTTTACTGTCTCTTGTTGCTACACATCCCCTAGTTTTTTCTTTCTGATATAACCAAGGAGGAGGCTGGCGTCTTGGCATGTGGCCACGTCAGAATTTTTGCACGTACCTGGACACTAGGGGCTTTTTTAATAAAGAGTGTTGTTTCGCCCGCACTCATAAAGACCGAACACCTTAGGGAGTGTTCGGCGTCGCAAGTTTTGGCATTATATGCATCAGCTCCGAATCATGTCTTTGGTTAAATGTTGGGTTGCCCGGCTCCTGAGTTCGGCTACCTTACGTTCCGCTCTATCGGCTAAGGTAGCACCAGGAGAACTACTGCGATTGTGCCCCCGGTTCGGCCAGGGCGAGCACCTTAGTAGAGAAAGCCGAAAACTGACTGTCATGATGTAGCGTGAGACTGGTCAGCCACTCGATGACCTATCAGAATCTATCGGATTCCTCCGCTTCAACGAAGGGCCGCTTCCCGGTCAGGCACATACGCGCCCCGAATTCGGACGAGCGCAGTTGCCACCAAGGAGCTACCTAAAGAGTCTCATTGTCAAACTCCTATGGCTAAGTGAAAGTGTTAAAGCATTATAGTCCGGTTGCCTGGCCCGCTGCGCTATCACCTCCTTTGTAGGACCAAGACGTTGGGTTAAGTGTGAAAATGCGTCTTCTGCGAGCACCCCCGCACTATGTGTGTGGGGGCTGAAGCCAATGACTACCATCTTTCAGATTCTATATATATATATATCTTAAAACGGCCGCACAGGAGGAGTTCCCAATACTTGGAGGCACAAGTATAAAAAAGGCCACTACAGTTTATCAAAATATTACTTTATAATTACATATGCTATCATAACATAGCATATTTCGAGCACTGCGTCTCTATTACACGAGCGCCTTCAAGGACTTCCTGAAAAAAGTGCTCAGAGGGTACTCGGCTTTCGTCCGAATCTCGGGACGCAACAACGGTGGTCTCCATCTCTGCCCAGTATGTCTTGACACGGGCGAGAGCCATCCTTGCGCCCTCTATGCATGCTGACCTCTTCATTGCATTAATACGCGGCACCGCGTCAAGGAATTGCTGCACCAAGCTGAAATAACTCTTCGGCTCCGATCTCCCCGGCCACAGATGACCCATGACGTACTTCAGGCGAGTCCGGACAACCTATTCAGTTCGGCCCATTGAGCCAAACGATCGTCCACTGCCAGTGGACGCTCTGGATTGTGAAACTGCGACCAGAAAAGCTTTTCCACTTCACGATCTTTCTGATCTCGAAAGTGTTCGGTCGCATCAGCAGCACTCGCTGCCAAATCCAGATAGGTATCCTCCACACTCCACATCTGGTCCAACGGAGAAAACTTCAGATCGCAAAATTTCCTTCGCAGCATAAAGGGCTTTCCAGCCGCAATCTGTTCAGCCTGACACAGCTCCTCCTTCGCAGCTCTCATCGCAGAGCGAGCATCCTTGGCATCGGCAACGGCCTTCTCCAAGTCCGTCTATCTTGCCCGGTCTTCTTTCTCAAGAAGTTTGCAATGGTCTGCAGTGCTCTTTAACTTCTCGGCCATCTCGGCCATCTCTTGTTTGCTTCGGCAGTGAGTAGCCTGTTCGGCTCTCAGCTCTTCAAGGGCCTTCTCGGCAGCCGCATCGCTTTTTCTGGCTTGCTCCTTAGCTCGGGCACGTTCTGCCCTAAGATTCTCCACGACGGACGTACCATCTGCGTCAAGCACACACACATTGTAAGACACTAGCATGAAGCTCCTCTTACCTGATGCCGCCCGAAGAATTACATACCTTGAGCCTCATCAAGCAGCTTGTTGACAAGCGCGATGTCGGCATATTCCACGTCCAGTTGCCACTTTAGCTCGGCCACATCATCAGTTCGGCTTGATTCCGGACACCTCGCCACCTATATTCAAAGGCGACATCTTAGAACTGGGATTATGATCCTCTGCGTGCCGTCATTTCTTGACAACGCGCAGAGTCTCAGGGGCTACTATCTACACAGGGCGCATCTTACTTATGCGCAACTGACAAAAGTGTACATTATCTAACGTACCTCAAAACCCGTCAGTAAACTTTTGACGGCCTCATGCAATCCGCTTTCTACGGATGAAATCCTTTCAATCACCATGCCCATCAATGCACGGTGCTCCTCTGAGATAGAAGCTCGCCCCAGCAGAATGTTTAGCTCCTTCGGCCAAGCACCAGACGGTGCCGGACTTGTCCTATGGTCTCTTTCGAAGGTCGGACACGGAGAACCTCGAGGGGCTGCACAACCACCTTCCACCCCTGCCGGATTTGGAGAAACCCTCCACGACGACACCTCAGGTTCGCCTGCCTCGCTAGGCGGTACGGCAGGGGGAGGCGTCCCGCTCTCCATCATCTCTGGAAGAAGATCCCCCGAAGACGAGCTCTGCTGAGAAGGGCTGAGGTCCAATCTACAAGGTAAAATTTTGGTTAATCTTCTCAGATTTAAATCAAGGACATCCCTCATCCCTCAAAAGGAAAATCTTTTCTCCACTTATGGCTCGCTGGAGGGCTGATCCCCTTGAGGGCGTAGTCCGGCCGAGGAACTCCCCGGCGTCGGACCCTCTGACAAGGATTTTCTCCCCCGTTTCGAGGCCATGGTTTCTGGGTCGTCAGAGGCGGCTCTCTTCTTCCCCTTAGGAGAGGAATTGTCGGTTCCGCCCTTCGGAGCGGCCTCCTTCGAGGAGGCCATAGCTTCCTTGTCCTCCCCCTCCAAAGGCATTATCTCCAGCATCCTGACTAGCACAGGATCCGGCCTGGTTTCAGGAAGGGGAGCTGGACACCTAATCAGCTTTGACTTCGCTATCCACTCCTGTTTAAAAGGACGGCTCTTTTAGGGGCAAGTTTATGACAATTATATGGATAGAAGGTCTGGGCACAAGGTTGCTTACTTGAGTATCCGGGCGATTGCAGCTTAGGCCTGCATCCTCGGTTAAATCTGGACACATCTCTTGTGATCCGAAGAACAGTCTATACATCTCCGCGGGCGTTGCGCCCATAAAATTCTGGAGAGCTCGCGGTCCCTCTGGATTAAACTCCCACAGGCGAAGGGGGCGACGTTTGCCGGGCAATATTCGGCGAATCAGCATGACCTGCGTCACCTTGACCAAACTGAGGTCTCCTTCCAAGAGATCCTTAATTCGGCCCTGTAACAGGGGCACGTCTTTGGATAACCCCAATCTAATCCTTTGTTGACCCATGATGCTAGCCGTGATGGGGGACCCGAGCGAAAGGCAGGAGGCGCCACCCACTTGGCGCTCCTGGGAGCGGTGATATAGAACCATTCTCATTGCCACAAGCCGAGCTCCTCTTGAAAGGGGTCCTCGGGCCATGGAGCATCTGCATTCTTACTTATGACAGCGCCTCCGCACTCTGCGTGCCGTCCCTCGATCATCTTCGGCTCCACTCCAAAAGTGTTGAGCCATAATCCGAAGTGAGGAGTAACATGGAGGAATGCTTCGCACACAACGATGAATGAGGAAATGTGGAGGATGGACTCCGGAGCTAAGTCATGAAATTACAGCCCGTAATAAAACAGCAGCCCCCTCACGAAGGGATCCATCGGGAAGCCAAAACCCCGAAGGAAGTGAGACATGAACACTACACTCTCACCGGGCTGGGGACTGGGAATAGCCTGCCTTTGAGCAGGCAACCTATGCAGAATTTCGGCGGTCAAGAACTTAGCCTCTCTCAACTTCAGCACGTCCTCCTCCGTGATGGAGGTGGGCATCCATCGGCCTTGAAGGTCGGAACCGGACATTGTCGAAGGTCCGAAGCGCCTGGAATCTGGAGCCTAGGGTGTTGGAGCTCGAGGCGACGGGCGAACTCGTTTGAGATTGGAAAAAGGAGTAAGGCCTTGGTCTCTTTATAAGAGGTTGAATACCAGGAGCCCTCCCCGTAACCGTTTGCGACTCGCCTTTAATCAAGAAAACATGCTAACGGGCACGATTGGGTTACCCACGTCCGTATTGATGAGAATCCCGTAAAAGGGGGGCACACGATCTCTGCTTTGACAAGACGTGCCAAGGAAACCGCCTCGCAAAACACGCTGAGGTGGAAAAGTGAAAACGATTCGAGTGAAGGACTTGGCCGTAGTGTGATGACGCACTGCAGAATACGTCGGCAGATTTGATTTGTGTCAATATTATTCTCTCTATGGCAATATGTGGAAACTTATTTTGCAGAGCCGGACACTACTCTTGGTGTTTACAATCTTCTATGAAGGATTTGGAGCAAGAACCCGCCTTGCAATGCCGAAGAAATTTGTGCGCCGGACTCGTCGTCATTGAAGCCTGGTTCAGGGGCTACTGAGGGAGTCCTAGATTAGGGGGTGTTCGGGTAGCCGGACTATACCTTCAGCCGGACACCTGGACTATGAAGATACAAGATTGATGACTTCGTCCCGTGTCCGGATGGGACTTTCCTTGGCGTGGAAGGCAAGCTTGGCGATGCGGATATTCAGGATCTCCTACCATTGTAACCGACTCTGTGTAACCCTAACCCTATCCGGTGTCTATATAAACCGGAGGGTTGTAGTACGTAGGCAATCAACTCCATACACAACAATCATACCATAGGCTAGCTTCTAGGGTTTGGCCTCCTTGATCTCGTGGTAGATCTACTCTTGTACTACCCATATCATCAATATTAATCAAGCAGGAGTAGGGTATTACCTCCATTGAGAGGGCCCGAACCTGGGTAAAAAACATCGTGCCCCTTGTCTCCTGTTACCATCCGGCGTTGACGCATAGTTCGGGACCCCCTACCCAAGATCCGCCAGTTTTGACACCGACATCGGGCCCGACGCATTGGGAATAACTCCTAGGTCGGTAATGAACTCCTTCATCCAGATTGCTTCTTGTGCTGCCTCTGAGGCTGCCATGTACTCCGCTTCACATGTAGATCCCACCACGACGCTTTGCTTGCAACTACACCAGCTAACTGCCCCACCATTCAAAATATACACGTATCCGGTTTGTGACTTGGAGTCATCCAGATCTGTGTCGAAGCTAGCATCGACGTAACCCTTTACGACGAGCTCTTCGTCACCTCCATAAACGAGAAACATATCCTTAGTCCTTTTTAGGTACTTCAGGATATTCTTGACCGTTGTCCGGTGTTCCATGCCGGGATTACTTTGGTACCTTCCTACCAAACTCATGACAAGGTGTACATCAGGTCTGGTACACAGCATGGCATACATAATAGACCCTATGGCCGAGGCATAGGGGACGACACTCATCTTTTCTCTATCTTCTGCCGTGGTCGGGCATTGAGCCGTGCTCAATCTCATACCTTGCAATACAGGCAAGAACCCCTTCTTGGACTGATCCATATTGAACTTCTTCAATATCTTGTCAAGGTACGTACTTTGTGAAAGACCAATGAGGCGTCTCGATCTATCTCTATAGATCTTGATGCCTAATATATAAGCAGCTTCTCCAAGGTCCTTTATTGAAAAACACTTGTTCAAGTAGGCCTTTATGCTTTCTAAGAATTCTATATCATTTCCCATCAATAGTATGTCATCCACATATAATATGAGAAATGCTACAGAGCTCCCACTCACTTTCTTGTAAACACTCCATAAGTCTGCGTAAACTCAAACGCTTTGATCATCTCATCAAATCGAATGTTCGAACTCCGAGAGGCTTGCACCAGCCCATAGATTGAGCGTTGGAGCTTGCACACCTTGTCAGCATTCTTAGGATCGACAAAACCTTCCGGCTGCATCATATACAATTCTTCCTTAAGGAAACCATTAAGGAATGTTGTTTTGACGTCCATTTGTCATATCTCATAATCATAGAATGCGGCAATTGCTAACATGATTCGAACGGACTTCAGCTTCGCTACGGGTGATAAAGTCTCATCGTAGTCAACCCCTTGAACTTGTCGATAACCCTTAGCGACAAGCCGAGCCTTATAGATGGTCACATTACCATCCGTGTCTGTCTTCTTCTTAAAGATCCATTTATTTTATATGGCTCGCCGATCATCGGGCAAGTCAGTCAAAGTCCATACTTCATTTTCATACATGGATCCTATCTCGGATTTCATGGCTTCCAGCCATTTGTCGGAATCTGGGCCCACCATCGCTTCTTCATAGTTCGAAGGTTCACCATTGTCTAACAACATGATTTCTAGGACAGGGTTGCCGTACCACTTTGGTGCGGAACGTGTCCTTCTGGACCTACGAAGTTCAGTAGCAACTTGATCTGAAGTTTCATGATCATCATCATTAACTTCCTCTCTAGTTGGTGCAGGCACCTCAGGAACATTTTCTTGAGCTGCACCACTCTCCGGTTCAAGAGGCAATACTTCATCAAGTTCTACTTTCCTCCCACTTACTTCTTTAGAGAGAAACTCTTTCTCTAGAAAGGATCCATTCTTGGCAATAAAGATCTTGCCTTCGGATCTGAGGTAGAAGGTATACCGAATAGTTTCTTTAGGGTATCCTATGAAGAAGCATTTTTCCGATTTGGGTTCGAGCTTTTCGGGTTGAAGTTTCTAGACATAAGCATCGCATCCCCAAACTTTTAGAAATGACAGCTTAGGTTTCTTACCAAACCACAATTCATACGGTGTCGTCTCAACGGATTTTGACGGAGCCCTATTTAAAGTGAAGCATAACCCCAAAATGACAGCGGTAGATCGGTAAGAGACATCATAGATTGTACCATATCCAATAGAGTGCGATTACGACGTTCGGACACACCATTACGCTAAGGTGTTCCAGGCGGCGTGAGTTGTGAAACAATTCCGCATTTCCTTAAGTGCGTGCCAAATTCGTGACTCAAATATTATCCCCCACGATCTGATCGTAAGAAGTTGATTTTCCCGTCACATTGATTCTCAACCTCACTCTGAAATTCCTTGAACTTTTCAAAGGTCTCAGACTTGTGTTTCATTAATTAGACATACCCATATCTAATCAAGTCATTAGTGAGGGTGAGAACATAACGATAGCCACCGCGAGCCTCAACACTCATTGGACCGCACACATCAGTATGTATGATTTCCAATAAGTTGGTTGCTCGCTCCATTGTTCCGGAGAACGGAGTCTTGGTCATTTTTCCCATGAGGCATGGTTCGCATGTGTCAAAGGATTCATAATCAAGAGACTCCAAAAGTCCATCTGCATGGAGTTTCTTCATGCATTTGACACCAATGTGACCAAGGTGGCAGTGCCACAAGTATGTGGGACTATCATTATCAACCTTACATCGTTTGGCATTCACACTATGAATATGTGTAACATCACATTCGAGGTTAAATAAGAATAAACCATTGACCAGCGGGGCATGACCATAAAACATGTCTCTCATATAAATAGAACAACCATTATTCTCATATTTAAATGAGTAGCCATCTCGCATTAAACGAGATCCAGATACAATGTTCATGCTCAAAGCTGTTACTAAATAACAATTATTGAGGTTTAAAACTAATCCCGTAGGTAAATGTAGAGGTAGCGTGCCGACGGCGATCACATCGACCTTGGAACCATTCCCGACGCGCATCGTCACCTCGTCCTTCGCCAGTCTCCGTTTATTCCGCAGTTCCTGTTTTGAGCTACAAATATGAGCAACTGCACCGGTATCAAATACCCAGGAGCTACTACGAGCGCTGGTTAGGTACACATCAATAACATGTATATCACATATACCTTTGGCATTGCCGGCCTTCTTATCCGCTAAGTACTTGGGGCAGTTCCGCTTCCAGTGACCGTTTCCCTTGCAATAAAAGCACTCAGTCTCAGGCTTGGGTCCATTCTTTTGCTTCTTCCCGGCAGCTTGCTTACCGGGCGCGACAACTCCCTTGCCGTCCTTCTTGAAGTTCATTTTACCCTTGCCTTTCTTGAACTTAGTGGTTTGATTCACCATCAACACTTGATGTTCCTTTTTGATTTCCACCTCCGCTGATTTCAGCATTGAATATACCTCAGGAATGGTCTTTTCCATCCCCTGCATATTGAAGTTCATCACAAAGCTCTTGTAGCTAGGTGGGAGCGACTAAAGGATTCTGTCAACGACCGCATCATCCGGGAGATTAACTCCCAGCTGAGACAAGCGGTTGTGCAACCCAGACATTTTGAGTATGTGCTCACTGACGGACCTATTCTCCTCCATCTTACAACTGTAGAACTTGTCAGAGACTTCATATCTCTCGACCCGGGCATGAGCTTGGAAAACCATTTTCAGCTCTTGGAACATCTCATATGCTCTATGTTGCTCAAAACGCTTTTGGAGCCCCGGTTCTAAGCTGTAAAGCATGCCACACTGAACCAGGGAGTAATCATCACTACGTGTCTGCCAAGCGTTCATAACGTCTTGTTCTGTTGGGAAAACAGGTGCTTCACCTAGCGGTGCATCAAGGACATATGCTTTCCTGGCAGCTATGAGGATAATCCTCAGGTTACAGACCCAGTCCGTGTAGTTGCTGCCATCGTCTTTCAGCTTGGTTTTCTCTAGGAACGTGTTGAAGTTGAGGGCAATATTAGCGTGGGCCATTTGATCTACAAGACATATTGCAAAGAGTTTTAGACTATGTTCATGATAATTAAGTTCATCTAATCAAATTATTTAATGAACTCCCACTCAGATAGAAATCCCTCTAGTCATCTAAGTGATACATGATCCGATTCAACTAGGCCGTGTCCGATCATCACATGAGACGGACTAGTCATCATCGGTGAACATCTTCATGTTGATTGTATCTTCTATACGACTCATGTTCGACCTTTCGGTCTTCCGTGTTCCGAGGCCATGTCTGTACATGCTAGGCTCGTCAAGTCAACCTAAGTGTATTGCGTGTGTAAATCTGGCTTACACCCGTTGTATGCGAACATTAGGACCTATACCACCCGATCATCACGTGGTGCTTCGGAACAAGGGACCTTAGCAACGGTGCACAGTTAGGAGGAACACTTTCTTGAAATTATTGCGAGGGATAATCTTATTTATGCTACCGTCATTCTAAGCAAATAAGATGTAAAACATGATAAACATCACATGCAATCAAATAGTGACATGATATGGCCAATATCATTTTGCTCCTTTTGATCTCCATCTTCGGGGCGCCATGATCATCATTGTCACCGGCATGGCACCATGACCTCCATCATCATGATCTCCATCACCGTGTCTTCATGAAGTTGTCTCGCCAACTATTACTTCTACTACTATGGCTAACAGTTAGCAATAAAGTAAAGTAATTACATGACGTTTATGTTGACACGCAGGTCATAAATAAATTAAGACAACTCCTATGGCTCCTACCGGTTCTCATACTCATCGACATGCAAGTCGTGATTCCTATTACAAGAACATGATCAATCTCATACATCACATATATCATTCATCACATCCTTTTTGCCATATCAAATCACACGGCATATGCTGCAAAAACAAGTTAGACGTCCTCTAATTGTTGTTGCAAGTCTTTTTACGTGGCTGCTATAGGTTTCTAGCAAGAACGTTTCTTACCTACGCCAAAACCACAACGTGATATGCCAATTTCTATTTACCCTTCATAAGGACCCTTTTCATCGAATCCGATCCGACTAAAGTGGGAGAGACAGACACCCGCTAGCCACCTTATACAACTAGTGCATGTCAGTCAGTGGAACCAGTCTCACGTAAGCGTATGTGTAAGGTCAGTCCGGGCCGCTTCATCCGACGATGCCGCCGAATCAAGATAAGACTAGTAACGGCAAGTAAATTGACAAAATCGACGCCCACAACAACTTGTGTTCTACTCGTGCATAGAAACTACGCATAGACCTAGCTCATGATGCCACTGTTGGGGATCGTTGCAGAAATTAAAATTTTCTACGCATCACCAAGATCAATCTATGGAGTAACTAGCAACGAGAGGGGAGTGCATCTTCATACCCTTCAAGATTGCGAGTCGGAAGCGTTGCAAGAACGCGGTTGGAGGAGTCGTACACGTAGCGATTCAGATCGCGGCCGAATCCGATCTAAGCACCGAACAACGGTGCCTCCGTGTTCAACACACGTGCAGCCCGGTGACGTCTCCCACGCCTTGATCCAGCAAGGAGGAGGGAGAGGTTGAGGAAGAAGGCTCCAACAGTAGCACGACGGCATGGTGGTGATGGAGTGGCAGTTCTCCGGTAGGGCTTCGCCAAGCTCAAGTGGAGGAGGAGAGGTGTTGGGGAGGGGAGAGGCTGCGCCTTGGATGTGGTGCTGCAGCCCTCCCCTCCCCCCTCTATTTATAGGGAGAAGGGGGAAGGGGGTCGGCCCCTCTAGATGAGATCTAGAGGGGGGCGGCCAAGGGGAAGGGGGCTTGCCCCCCAAGCAAGGGGGGCCCCCCTTTAGGGTTCCCCCCAAACCCTAGGCGCATGGGCCCTAGGGGGGAATGGCGCCCAGCCCACTAGGGGCTGGTTCCCTTCCACCTATAGCCCATAAGGCCCTCCGGGGCAGGTGGACCCTTCCGGTGGACCCCCGGAACCCCTCCGGTGGTCCCGGTACAATACCGGTATACCCCCGAATATTTCCGGTGACCGTATGATGACTTCCCATATATAAATCTTCACCTCTGGACTATTCCGGAACTCCTCGTGACATCCGGGATCTCATTCGGGACTCCGAACAACATTCGGTAATCACATAAAAATCTTCCTAATAACCCTAGCGTCATCAAACCTTAAGTGTATAGACCCTACGGGTTCGGGAACCATGCAGACATGACCGAGACAACTCTCCAGGCAATAACCAATAGCGGGATCTAGATACCCATGTTGGCTCCCACATGTTCCACGATGATCTAATCTGCAAAAAGAATTAACTAAATATCACTCTCCAAATAAGAATGACAGCAGTTCTCGTGAGCGCTAAAGTTTCTGTTTTTTACAGCAAGTTCAACAAGACTTTCCCCAAGTCTTCCCAACGGTTCTACTTGGCACAAACACTAATTAAACACAAAAAACACAACCAAAACAGAGGCTAAATAAATTATTTATTACTAAACAGGAGCAAAAAGCAAGGAATAAAAATAAAATTGGGTTGCCTCCCAACAAGCGCTATCGTTTAACGCCCTTAGCTAGGAATAACAAGCAAGAATAGATCTAGCTATTGCCATCTTTGGTAGGCAATTCTTTAATGAGGCATCTATCTCCCTTAGGAATTTCTTTCTTTCTAGTGATTATCAAACTCTTAGGCATAAGATCGAAAAATTCATTTGTAGCAATTGGTTCCTTAATGATAGCAAAAAGATTGGGATGAATACTTATAGATTTAAGATCCGCAGTTTTCTTACTGGATGATTCACCCTTATTTTTAGGAACATACATAAGCTTGGAAATTTTAGTAGGAGGACTTGGAGTATTCTTTACGGAAGAAAAAGCGGTTCCCAAGTTCGTAATGATACCCTCAAGTTTATCGATTCTATTAGAATCTAAGTTTATTTTCTCATTAACTATGGGTTCCTTTTCCTTAATATTTTTCAAAGTCATTCCTACCTTAGATCCATATTGGGTAATTTGATTGTGGATCTTTTTATCTACATTTTCAATTAATTCAATGGTAGCAACTTTATTTTCAATAATTTCAAGTCTTTGCATAACATGCTCCAAAGTTAACATAGTTCCATTAACCAAAAGAGGTGGTGAGCCAAATAAACCTAACATAGCATTATAAGAATCAAAAGTATGGCTACCCAAGAAATTCCCTCCGGTAACAATATCAAGGATATATCTATACCAAGGACTAGCACCTACATAAAAATTGCGGAGAAGAACTAAAGTAGATTGCTTCCTGGTAGATCTATTTTGAGCATTGCAAATTCTATACCAAGCATATTTTAGATTTTCTCCCTCCCTTTGTTTAAAATTTAGAACTTCATTCTCGGGAGACAACGGAGAAGATATGAGACTAGCCATGACGACAAGCGAACAAACTAACACACAAGCAAACAAAAAGGCAAACGGGCAAAAAAGAGGCAAATAGAGAAAGAGAGGGAGGATAGAGAGAGAGAGGGCGAATAAACGGCAAGGGTGAAGTGGGGGAGAGGAAAACGAGAGGCAAATGGCAAATAATGTAATGCAGGAGATAGGGATTGTGATGGGTACTTGGTATGTTGACTTTTGCGTAGACTCCCCAGCAACGACGCCAGAAATTCTTCTTGCTACCTCTTGAGCATTGCGTTGGATTTCCCCGAAGAGGAGAGGATGATGAGGCAAAGTAGCGTAAGTATTTCCCTCAGTTTTTGATAACCAAGGTATCAATCCAGTAGGAGGCTACGCGCAAGTCCCTCGTACCTACACAAAAACAATAGCTCAACGCAACCAACGCGCTTAGGGGTTGTCAATCCCTTCATGGTCACTTTTGAAAGTGAGATCTGATACAGATGATAAATAATATTTTTGGTATTTTTGGTATAGAGATGCAAAGTGAAAAGTAAAAGGCAAAGTAAAAGAAAAGCAATAATAAAGTGATGGAGATTAATATGATGAGAAAGAGACCCGGGGCCATAGGTTTGACTAGTGGCTTCTCTCAAGAGCATAAGTATTCTATGGTGGGTGAACAAATTACCGTTGAGCAATTGACGGAATTGAGCATATTATGAGAATATCTAGGTATGATCATGTATATAGGCATCACGTCTGAGACAAGTAGACCGACTCCTGCCTGCATCTATTACTATTACTCCACTCATCGACCGCTATCCAGCATGCACCTAGAGTATTAAGTTAAAAACAGAGTAACGCCTTAAGCAAGATGACATGATGTAGAGGGATAGTTTCATGCAATATGATAAAAAACCATCTTGTTATCCTCGATGGCAACGATACAATAGGTACCATGCTGCCCCTTCTGTCACTGGGAAAGGACACTTCAAGATCGAACCCAAAGGTAAGCACTTCTCCCATGGCAAGAACAACCAATCTAGTTGGCCAAACCAAAATAATAATTCGAAGAGACTTGCAAAGATAACCAATCATACATAAAAGAATTCAGAGAAGATTCAAATATTATTCATAGATAGACTTGATCATAAACCCACAATTCATCGGTCTTAATAAACACACCGCAGAAACAAGATTACATCTTTGAAAGGTATTCATTGTTTCGTTGGCATGCGGTGTGATTTTGTAAAAGATGTATGACTTGATCATAGATACCTTTCAAATACATGTTTCACAACCCGATCAAGAGAATACTTGCCCTTTTGGAACTTATGCTTATAGACGTATGCCTTTTGGTTTATGCAATGCACCTGCTACCTTTCAAAGATGTATGACTGCTATATTCTCTGATTTTGTTTGAAAAGATCGTTGATGTTTTCATGGATGATTTTTCCGTTTATGAAACTTCTTTTGATGATTGCTTAAGCAACCTTGATCGAGTTTTGCAGAGATGCGAGCAAATCAATCTTGTCCTGAATAGGGAGAAGTGCGACTTTATGATTAATGAAGGTATTGTCTTGGGACATAAATTTTCTGAACAAGGTATTGAGGTGGATAAAGCTAAAGTTGATGCAATTGAGAAAATGCCATGTCCTAAAGATATCAAAGGTATTCATTGTTTCGTTGGTCATGCTGGTTTCTATAGGTGGTTTATTAAAGACTTCTCTAAAATTTCTAGGCCTCCTAAAAATCTTTTACAAAAGGATGTTCTGTTCGTTTTTTATGATGATTGTGTAGAAGCTTTTGAAACAGTTGAGAAAGCCTTAACTTCTGCAACTATAGTACAACCACATGATTGGAACTTGCCTTTCGAAATCATGTGTCATGCTAGTGATTATGTTGTTGGTGCTGTTCTAGGACAAAGAGTTGATAATAAGTTAAATGTTATCCATTATGCTAGTAAAACTCTAGACAGTGCTCAACGAAATTATGCTACTACTGAAAAGAATCCTTAGCAATTGTGTTTGCTTGTGATAAATTCAGATCTTATATTGTTGATTCTAAAGTGATTGTTCACACTGATCATGTTGCTATACAATATCTTATGGAAAAGAAATATGCTAAACCTAGACTCATTAGGTGGGTTCTCTTGTTACAAGAATTTGACTTACATATCACTGATAGAAAAGGAGCTGAGAACCCCGTAGCTGATAACTTGTCTAGGCTAGAAAATATTCTTGATGGCCCACTACCTATTAATGATAGTTTTCCTGATGAGCAACTTGTTGGGGATCATTGTAGAAATTAAAATTTTCTACGCATCACCAAGATCAATCTATGGAGTAACTAGCAACGAGAGGGGAGTGCATCTTCATACCCTTGAAGATTGCGAGTCGGTAGCGTTGCAAGAACGCGGTTGGAGGAGTCGTACACATAGCGATTCAGATCGCGGCCGGATCCGATCTAAGCACCGAACAACGGTGCCTCTGCGTTCAACACACGTGCAGCCCAGTGACGACTCTCGCACCTTGATCCAGCATGGAGGAGGGAGAGGTTGATGAAGAAGGCTCCAATAGCAGCATGACAGCGTGGTGGTGATGGAGTGGCAGTTCTCCGGCAGGACTTCGCCAAGCTCACGCAGAGGAGGAGAGGTGTTGGGGAGGGGAGAGGCTGCGCCTTGGATGGGGTGTTGTAGCCCTCCCCTCGCCCCTCTATTTATAGGGAGAAGGGGGAAGGGGGCCGGCCCCTCTAGATGAGATCTAGAGGGGCGGCGGCGGCCAAGGGGGAGGGGGTTTGCCCCCCAAGCAAGGGGGGCACCCCCCCTTTAGGGTTCCCCCCAAACCCTAGGCGCATGGGCCCTAGGGGGGAATGGCGCCCAGCCCACTAGGGGCTGGTTCCCTTCCACCTACAGCCCATAAGGCCCTCCGGGGTAGGTGGACCCTCCCGGTGGACCCCCGGAACCCCTCCGGTGGTCCCGGTACAATACCGGTATACCCCCGAATATTTCCGGTGACTGTAAGATGACTTCCCATATATAAATCTTCACCTCCAGACTATTATGGAACTCCTCGTCATGTCCGGGATCTCATCCGGGACTCCGAACAACATTCGGTAATCACATACAAATCTTCCTAATAACCCTAGCGTCATCGAACCTTAAGTGTGTAGACCCTATGGGTTCGGGAACCATGCAGTCATGACCGAGACAACTCTCCGGCCAATAACCAACAGCGGGATCTGGATACCCATGTTGGCTCCCACATGTTCCACGATGATCTCATTGGATGAACCACGATGTCGAGGATTCAAGCAATCCCATATACAATTCCCTCTGTCAATTGGTACGTTACTTGCCCGAAATTCGATCGTCAGTATCCCAATACCTCGTTCAATCTCGTTACCGGCAAGTCACTTTACTCATTGCATAACACATCATCCCGTGACCAACACTTAGTCACATTGATCTCATTACGATGATGTCTTACCGAGTGGGCCCAGAGATACCTCTCCGTCATACGGAGTGACAAATCCCAGTCTCGATTCGTGCCAACCCAACAGACACTTTGAGAGATACCCGTAGTGCACCTTTATAGTCACCCGGTTACGTTGTGATGTTTGGCACAACCAAAGTATTCCTATAGTATCCGGGAGTTGCACAATCTCATGGTCTAAGGAAAGGATACTTGACATTAGAAAAGCTTTAGCAGACGAACTACACGATCTTGCGCTATGCTTAGGATTGGGTCTTGTCCATCACATCATTCTCCTAATGATGTGATCCCGTTATCGATGACATCCAATGTCCATGGTCAGGAAACCGTAACCATCTATTGATCAATGAGCTAGTCAACTAGAGGCTCACTAGGGACATGTTGTGGTCTATGTATTCACACATGTATTACGATTTCCGGATAATACAATTATAGCATGAACAATAGACAATTATCATGAACAAGGAAATATAATAATAACCATTTTATTATTGCCTCTAGGGCATATTTCCAACGCAACTAGCTGAAATAAATGTTTCTCATAACACTCCTTGGTATGCTGACTATGCTAATTATATTGTTGCAAAATATATACAACCTAGTTTCACATACCAATAAAAGAAAAAAATCTTATATGATTTAAGACATTACTTTTGGGATGACCACATCTTTACAAAGAAGGAGTAGATGGTATTATTAGAAGTTGTGTACCTGAGCATGAACAGGAACAAATCCTACGAAAATGTCACTCCGAAGGTCATGGAGGACATCATGCGGGAGATAGAACTGCTCACAAGGTATTGCATTCTGGTTTTTTATTGGCCTACTCTCTTCAAGGATTCCCGTAAGTTTGTTTTATCTTCTGATGAATGTCAAAGAATTGGTAATATTGGTAAGCGTTGGGAAATGCCTATGAATTATTCTCTTGTTGTTGAACCATTTGATGTTTGGGGTTTTGATTACAAGGGACCTTTTACTTCCTCTAATGGGTATACACATATTTTTGGTTTCTATTGATTATGCTACTAAGTGGGTACAACCTATTCCAACTAGTAGTGTTGATCACAACACCTCTATTAAAATGCTTAAGGAAGTCATTTTCCCAAGGTTTGGAGTCCCTAGATATTTAATGACTGACAGTGGTTCACACTTTATTCATGGTGCTTTCCGTAAAATGCTAGCTAAGTATGATGTTAACCATAGAATTGAATCACCCTATCATCCTCAGTCTAGTGGTAAAGTTGAACTTAGCAATAGAGAAATAAAATCAATTCTGCAAAAAATTGTCAATAGGTCCTGAAAGAATTGGTCTAAAAAATTAGATGATGCACTTTGGGCTTACAGAACAGCTTATAAAAATCCTATGGGTATGTCTCCTTATAAAATGGTTGATGGAAAAGCTTGTAATTTGCCTCTTGAGTTAGAACATAAAGCATATTGGGAAATTAAAGAACTCAACTATGATTTCAAACTTGCCGGTGAAAAGAGGTTATTTGATATTAGCTCGCTAGATGAATGGAGAACTATAGGATCTAGAAGTAGATGTGTCTAGAGGGGGGTGATTTGACACATAATGCTCAAGTTGCAATTTTTAAGCTTTTTCCGTTTAAGTGGAGTTTAGGCACAATTTCAACACACACAATACATATCAAGCAAGCATGCAAAGAGTATATGAGCAGCGGAATGTAAAGCATGCAACTTGCAAGAATGTAAAGGGAAGGGTTTGGAGAGATCAAACGCAATTGGAGACACGGATGTTTTTCCCGTGGTTCGGATAGGTGGTGCTATCCTACATCCACGTTGATGGAGACTTCAACCCACGAAGGGTAACGGTTGCGCGAGTCCACATAGGGCTCCACCCAAGGGTAACGGTTGCGCGAGTCCACATAGGGCTCCACCCACGAAGGGTCCACGAAGAAGCAACCACCCACAAAGGGTCCACGAAGAAGCAACCTTGTCTATCCCACCATGGCCATCGCCCACATAGGACTTGCCTCACTAGCGGTAGATCTTCACGAAGTAGGCGATCTCCTTGCCCTTACAAACTCCTTGGTTCAACTCCACAATCTTGTCGGAGGCTCCCAAGTGACACCTAGCCAATCTAGGAGACACCACTCTCCAAGAAGTAACAAATGGTGTGTAGGTAATGAACTCCTTGCTCTTGTGCTTCAAATGATAGTCTCCCCAACACTCAACTCTCTCTCATAGGATTTGGATTTGGTGGAAAGAAGATTTGAGTGGAAAGCAACTTGGGAAAGGCTAGAGATCAAGATTCATATGGTAGGAATGGAATATCTTGGTCTCAACACATGAGTAGGTGGTTCTCTCTCAGAACATATGAGTTGGAATGGTGTATGCATTCTGATGGCTCTCTCAACGAATGAAGAGGAGGTGGAGGGGTATATATAGCCTCCACACAAAATCCAACCGTTACACACAGTTTTCCAATCTTGGTGGGACCAAATCAACAAACTCGGTCGGACCGAAAATGTAAACCTAGTGACCGTTAGAGATTTTCGGTGGGACTGACATGCAACTCGGTAGGACCGATATGGTTAGGGTTTGGGCATAACGTAATCTCGGTGAGACCGATTCCACAAACTTGGTGAGACCGAATTTGGTAATTAGCTAACCAGAGAGTTGGTCAGGCAAACTCGGTGGGACCGATTTGCTCTTTCGGTGAGACTGAGTGGAACTCGGTGAGACCAAAAAGTTACAAAGGGGAAACACTGAGTTTACATTGCAATCTCGGTGGGACCGATTCGCTCTTTCGGTGAGACCGAAAAGTTACGAAAGGGAAACAGAGAGTTTGCAATCCCATCTCGGTGAGACGAGATCCTTATCGGTAGAACCGAATTGCTAGGGTTTGGCAGTGGCTAATATGACAAGTGAAACTCGGTGGCGCCGGATAGAAGAATCGGTAGGACCGAGTTTGGCTTAGGGTTAGGTCATATGTGGAAGTGGGAAAGTAGCTGAGGATTTTGGAGCATATCATTAAGCACATGAAGCAAGAGGCTCATTAAGCAACACCTCATCCCTCCTTGATAGTATTGGCTTTTCCTAAAGACTCAATGTGATCTTGGATCACTAAAATATAAAATGTGAAGAGTCTTGAGCTTTTGAGCTTGAGCCAATCCTTTGTCCTTAGCATTTTGAAGGAGTTCCCACAACCTTTAGTCCATGCCACTCCATTGTTGAACTTATCTGAAACATGCTAGATAGAAATGTTAGTCCAACAAGAGATATGTTGTCATCAATTATCAAAACCACCTAGGGAGCACTTGTGCTTTCAATCTCCCCCTTTTTGGTAATTGATGGCAACATACATCAAAGCTTTAGATAAAGATATAAAGGACAGTAAGTAAAGCTTTGGAAGGACATGTAACGAGCATAGGCTCCCCCTACATGTATGCACTCATGTAAATATGAAACATAGAGGCATGTGAGAGCATAACCATGACAGAGTAGGCAATGTGTTACATGCATCTTGGCCATATGCATCAGAGAAAAAGATTATCAATGAAAATACCTTCATGCTCATGAGTCCTTCTTGCAAACAGTATGTACATAAGCAAGAGCTCCTCATACTCATGATTTTGATGCATATACTTACCTTGTGGTCTTGAGTTGGCTTAGGATGGAATGGACCTGCACAAACAAGGTTAGATAACGCATGTACGTCCACTAGCCAGAGCAAACAAAAGAAACCACAAGAATACCAAGACTGGGATGACATGTAGAGAGTGAGTACAAGGTACCACATTGAATTCAACATGTCCCCAAGAATAAAGATATGCAATGAATTTGATTGATTTCTTTTCCTTAGGTGTCTTGCTCCCCCTGAATCGTACATCGGATATTGGGAGAAGATAGGAAACAGAAAATCAGAGCTGAAAGATATGAATAGAACTTAATCCAAATGAGTTCATATGAACATGTCTTTCCCCCAAAAAGACATGTGGCATCTCTCCTCTTGAACATCAAGCATCTGGGATCCTTGAGTATTCTCTCCCCCTTGGAGATTTCTTTCTCCCCCTTAATATATGGGATCCTTGAGTATTCTCTCCCCCTTAGTACTTTCTCCTTTGTAGGTTTTGATGTGATCTCTCTCTCCCTGATGATAATCTTTGATGTGATCTCTCTCTCCCCCTTTGACATCAATTTCCAAGAAGGTTTTTCCTGGAATCCGTCGAATAGGTTTGGTCCTTGAGATTCAGTACAAAGCAGGGAATAAAACTGTGATGCTTGTAGAGGACAAGATTCATTGAGTGGAGCTGGATCAGAAGAAATATAGAATATGTGGCAAACTGTTTTTCCTGTTGCGAAATCGGTGGCACCGAGTGGCATGTTTCGGTAGTACCGAAGGGATTCGGTTGGACCGAAAATGGCAATTCGGTGAAACCGAGTTCATCACAGAGAAAAACACTTGTCACCTCAGCTCACTAGTCAAGTAAGATCTCACAAAGATTTGCAATGAATTTGATGCAGAAATATGCAGAACAAGAACCAAAGAAAAAGAAAAGAGTGGAAGTTTCTAGATGAAGTTTTTGTTTTTGTTTTGTTTGAAAAAGAAGGAAACAAATATGCAAGGGACAAATGCAATAACTCAGAAAAGAACACAAGAGAACTTCGTCTAGAATTGGGCGGTGACATAGTCACCTATGTTAGAGTATATTGACTTAGGAGTCAAGTGAGAGCACTTGATCATAGGTCATACTCATCGTTTAAGTTCAAAATGGGGTTACCATTTTTCGTTTAAGCATCTTGATGTATTCACATCTTGTTGAGTTGCTTTGACTCATGTCTTGGAGTAAAGCTTCTCTAAGATGGAATAACATACCTTGGGTGGTGGTGTGGTTCTTGATCATGTAGTTGAACTTGTGTGGGTGCTCAAGGTTGATGTAGTTCATCAAGAGTTGGGAGCACCACTTGGAGTTTGAGTTCATCTACCTACATGGGTTAGTTCTTGCAAGGAAGAGCACTTGTGTATCCAAAAATGACAATCATGAAGCTTAACATAGAATTTGTCAAAGGATATGTTTGAATGGTTTTGTGCTTCCCTGTCTTCAACCACTATTGTGTAGAGTCTTGGTGATGTAGAGATTGCTCAAGATATGAGTGAGTCGCAATCTCATGGAATTAGATTCAACCAAGCACCTACATGGGTTAGACAACATGCAAGGTGCAAATATATCCAAGACATAAGATAGTTATCATAAGAGATATATCATGGATTAGTCATAAGCTCATGTCTTGCATGTAACCAATGGAGTTTCTACTCCAAGTTTGAAGCATCAATGATGTTCAATTCTCCTCTCAACCTGCAAAACATTTTCTCATCAAGTGGTTTAGTAAATATATCCGCTAATTGCTTGTCGGTGCGAACATGCTTAAGATTGATGTCACCCTTAGCAACATGATCTCGAATGAAATGATGACGAACTTCAATATGCTTAGTTCGAGAATGTTGTACAGGATTATGACCAATTTTGATAGCACTTTCATTGTCACAAAGTAGTGGAACATGTTTCACATAAATCCCATAATCTTTAAGAGTTTGGGTCATCCAAAGTAATTGAGCGCAACATGAACCAGCGGCAATGTATTCCGCTTCAGCGGTGGATAAGGATACCGAGTTTTGTTTCTTGGAAGACCAAGACACAAGAGATCTGCCAAGATATTGACAAGTACCCGAAGTGGACTTTCTGTCAACCTTGTCTCCGGCATAATCCGAGTCAGAATAGCCAACAAGATCAAAAGAAGACCTCTTAGGATACCAAATGCCAAAATTTGGTGTATGGATTAAATATCTCACTATCCTTTTCACAGCCTTAAGATGACAATCTTTAGGAGCAGCTTGATATCGTGCACACATGCACACACTTAGCATAATATCGGGACGTGAAGCACATAGGTATAACAATGAACCAATCATAGAGTGATAAACCTTTTGATCAACAGGTTCACCATCTTTGGACAAATCATTATGTCCACTAGTAGGCATGGGTGTAGACATACCTTTGCATTCTTGCATATTGAACTTCTTGAATAAGTCCTTGGTGTACTTTGTTTGAGAGACAAATGTACCTTCCTTAGTTTGCTTGATTTGCAACCCGAGAAAGAATTTGAGTTCACTCATCATAGACATCTCAAACTTCTCTGACATTAGCTTTCCAAACTTTTCACTAAAGAGAGGGTTAGTTGAACCAAATATGATATCATCAACATAAATTTGGCATACAAATAGTTCTCCATTAACCCTTTTAGTAAAAAGAGTAGAATCAATTTTACCAATTTCAAAACCACTTGTAGTAAGGAACTTGGTCAAGCATTTATACCATGCTCTAGGAGCTTGTTTAAGACCATAAAGAGCTTTGTGAAGTTTGTAAACATGATTTGGTTTCTTAGGATTGACAAAGCCAGGAGGTTGTTTGACATAAACTTCCTCCTCTATTTCTCCATTTAGAAAAGCACTTTTAATGTCCATTTGGTACAAGGTGATATTATGGTGATTAGCATAGGCAAGTAAGATGCGAATGGACTCAAGTCTAGCAACGGGAGCATACGTCTCACCATAGTCCATACCTTCGACTTGTGTGTACCCTTGGGTGACGAGACGTGCTTTGTTGCGAACCACTAGTCCATCTTCATCTTGCTTGTTGCGAAACACCCATTTGGTACCAATGATGTTGTGGTTGTTGTCGGGCTTCTCAACCAATGTCCAAACTTGGTTTCTCTCAAAATTATGTAGCTCTTCATGCATAGCGTTTATCCAATCCGGATCTTCCAATGCTTCTTCAACCTTCATTGGTTCAATGCTAGAGATGAATGAATAGTTTTCACAAAAGTTAGCTAAATGAGTTTTTGAGCGAGTGATTCTCCCGGTTTGTATATCATTGAGGATTTGCTCGACGGGATGATCTTTGGCAATTCTTGCTCGAACTCGTGAGAGCTTTTGCTTGGGTCTTCGTTGAACATCTTCTTCATCTTGTTCTTCTTCTTGGCCTTCTTCATTGTTGACGTCGTCGTTCTCTTGTCGTGGTGGAGAAGGAGGTTGTTGATGTTCATCTTGACGTACTTCCTCGTTTTCTTCATCTTGGTGTGTCCCACTTGTGGATGCTTCCGTGTCGATTCTTGGTTCACCTTGTCGTGAAGTAGAAGCTTCCACTTGGACGGATCAAGTACTCTCCTTCACCTCCGTTGGACGAATTTTGCCGATGGACAAGTCTTGAATTGCTTCTGAAGAGTCTTTGTCTCCTACATCAATTGGCAATTGCTCTACTTGTGAGCCATTAGATTCATCAAACTTCACATCTACCGTCTCTTCAACCTTTTGGGTGAAATTGTTGTAGACACGGTAAGTGTGAGAGTTTGAGCCATAACCAAGTAGAAAACCTTCATGAGTTTTAGGAGCAAACTTTGAACGACGATGCTTATCAAGAATGTAGCACTTTGAGCCGAATACTCGAAAGTATCCAACTTGGGGTTTGTTACCGGTGAGAATCTCGTATGCCATCTTGCCGAGTAGCTTGTGAAGACATAAGAGATTTGTTGCGTGACAAGCTGTCTCAACCGCTTCTGCCCAAAAGTGCTTTGGCGTCTTGTATTCATCAAGCATCGTTCTTGCCATTTCGATGAGCGTCCGGTTCTTCCTCTCAACAACTCCATTTTGTTGAGGTGTGTACGTAGCCGAGAACTCGTGTGAAATCCCTTCTTCGTCAAGAAAGGTGCCCACATTTGCGTTCTTGAACTCCGTTCCGTTGTCACTCCGAACCTTCTTGATCTTCACATCAAACTGATTTTGGGCCTTCCTAGCGAAGCTTCTGAAGATCTTCTGGACCTGCGACTTGTCATTAAGAAAGAACACCCACGTAAATCTTGAAAAGTCATCAACTATAACTAGACCAAAAGAATTTCCACCGAGACTCTTGTAGGCGTTGGGACCAAAAAGATCCATGTGAAGTAGCTCGAGTGGCCTCCTTGTGGTCATGATGTTCTTCATGGGATGTCTTCCTCCAACCTGTTTACCTGCTTGACAAGCACTGCAAAGTCTATACTTATCAAATATGACATCGTTAACTCCAAGGATATGATTTCCTTTAATAAGCTTGTCAAGGTTTCTCATGCCAACGTGACCTAGTCGTCTATGCCACAACCAACCTTTTGAGGATTTAGCAACAAAGCAAGTTTTAGGTTGTGCCTTTTTAGAGAAATTGACAATGTAAAGATCACCTCTACGCATACCCGTAAAGACCATTTTATGATTGTCTCGACGAAATACTTGGCAATCTACCTCAGTAAATAGGACATTCAAACCGAAATCAGCAAGTCTAGATACTGAAAGTAAGTTGTAGCCAAGAGATTCAACGAGCATGACATTTTGAATGGAACTATCATGTGAGATGGCCACCTTACCAAGGCCAACCACTTTACCCTTTGAATTATCACCAAAGGTGACATATTTTCGAGGGCCGTTGTTTTCAGCAAGCTCACGAAACATCTCTTCATCTCCGGTCATATGATCAGTACATCCACTGTCAAGAACCCATTCCTTTCCTCCTGATTCATATCCCCGAAGATTTGCCATAAGACCAAAATGTCTCATTGCATCATCAAGATCGAAGTCACTATCATCATCATCATAATATTCATGTTCATCATGATCTTGTGACTCATCATTTCCTAGAGAGGGTAATTCATTAGATAAATGATCAAAGTGGTTACTTTTATGAATTCTTATAGCTTTGAATATGATATCATTAATGATTCCAACATCTCCTTTAGCATGCTTAAGATTGGCAAGTTCAAAAAGACATTTACCAAAACTAGGATCACTAGAGTTCATCTTACTCAAGGTAATAGATTTATGGAGAATTTCATCCAAAGTTTTCAAGGAATAATCAGGAAATCGTTCCTCAAGAAATTTCCATATGGTATAGGCACAATTGTGAGTAGGCAAACTAGCAATCAAATTTTTGGGCAATCCTCTAATGATGAGCTCAATAGTTCTAAGATTGCGAATCATGTCAATATCTTCATCTAGGGTGGGATGCAAAGGATCAATATGAGATGCACAAGGGCTAGCAATATACTTGTTCAAATGATATTGATTGAAGATTACAAGCATCTCATTTTTCCACTCATGGAAATACTCTCCATCAAGAATAGGCACTCTATGTCTAAGACTCCCTAATGTAGACACATCCATCTTCCTTCAATGGTGATTAAACCAAGGCAATGGAGACCAAAGCTCTGATCCCACTTGTAGGATCTAGAAGTAGATGTGTCTAGAGGGGGGTGATTTGACACATAATGCTCAAGTTGCAATTTTTAAGCTTTTTCCGTTTAAGTGGAGTTTAGGCACAATTTCAACACACACAATACATATCAAGCAAGCATGCAAAGAGTATATGAGCAGCAGAATGTAAAGCATGCAACTTGCAAGAATGTAAAGGGAAGGGTTTGGAGAGATCAAACGCAATTGGAGACACGGATGTTTTTCCCGTGGTTCGGATAGGTGGTGCTATCCTACATCCACGTTGATGGAGACTTCAACCCACGAAGGGTAACGGTTGCGCGAGTCCACACAGGGCTCCACCCAAGGGTAACGGTTGCGCGAGTCCACACAGGGCTCCACCCACAAAGGGTCCACGAAGAAGCAACCACCCACAAAGGGTTCACGAAGAAGCAACCTTGTCTATCCCACCATGGCCTTCGCCCACACAGGACTTGCCTCACTAGCGGTAGATCTTCACGAAGTAGGCGATCTCCTTGCCCTTACAAACTCCTTGGTTCAACTCCACAATCGTGTCGGAGGCTCCCAAGTGACACCTAGCCAATCTAGGAGACACCACTCTCCAAGAAGTAACAAATGGTGTGTAGGTAATGAACTCCTTGCTCTTGTGCTTCAAATGATAGTCTCCCCAACACTCAACTCTCTCTCATAGGATTTGGATTTGGTGGAAAGAAGATTTGAGTGGAAAGCAACTTGGGAAAGGCTAGAGATCAAGATTCATATGGTAGGAATGGAATATCTTGGTCTCAACACATGAGTAGGTGGTTCTCTCTCAGAACATATGAGTTGGAATGGTGTATGCGTTCTGATGGCTCTCTCAACGAATGAAGAGGAGGTGGAGGGGTATATATAGCCTCCACACAAAATCCAACCGTTACACACAGTTTTCCAATCTCGGTGGGACCGAATCAACAAACTCGGTCGGAACGAAAATGTAAACCTAGTGACCGTTAGAGATTTTCGGTGGGACTGACATGCAACTCGGTAGGACCGATATGGTTAGGGTTTAGGCATAACGTAATCTCGGTGAGACCGATTACACAAACTCGGTGAGACCGAATTTGGTAATTAGCTAACCAGAGAGTTGGTCAGGCAAACTCGGTGGGACCGATTTGCTCTTTCGGTGAGACCGAGTGGAACTCGGTGAGATCGAAAAGTTACAAAGGGGAAACACTGAGTTTACATTGCAATCTCGGTGGGACCGATTCGCTCTTTCGGTGAGACCGAAAAGTTACGAAAGGGAAACAGAGTGTTTGCAATCCCATCTCGGTGAGACCGAGATCCTTATCGGTAGAACCGAATTGCTAGGGTTTGGCAGTGGCTAATGACAAGTGAAACTCGGTGGCGCCGGATAGGAAGAATCGGTAGGACCGAGTTTGGCTTAAGGTTTAGGTCATATGTGGATATGGGAAAGTAGTTGAGGGTTTTGGAAGCATATCACTAAGCACATGAAGCAAGAGGCTCATTAAGCAACACCTCATCCTCCTTGATAGTATTGGCTTTTCCTATGGACTCAATGTGATCTTGGATCACTAAAATATAAAATGTAGAGTCTTGAGATTTTGAGCTTGAGCCAATCCTTTGTCCTTAGCATTTTGAAGGAGTTCCCACAACCTTTAGTCCATGCCACTCCATTGTTGAACTTATCTGAAACATGCTAGATAGAAATGTTAGTCCAACAAGAGATATGTTGTCATCAATTATCAAAACCACCTAGGGAGCACTTGTGCTTTCAAGAACCCAAGCTTACGAAAATGCCGAATTAAAGAAAAAGTTAAAAGATGGCATGACAAAAGAATCTAAAAGCGTGAGTTCAAAGTGGGTGAATATGTCCTTTTGTACAATTCTCGTTTTAGATTTTTTGCAAGAAAACTTCTCTCCAAATGGGAAGGACCTTATGTTATCGAAGAAGTTTATCGTTCTGGAGCTATCAAAATAAATAATGCCGAAGGTACTAACCCGAAGGTTGTCAATGGGAAAAGAATTAAACACTATATATCAGGTACGCCTATTAATGTTGAAAGCAGTATTATTCAAACCATGACACTGGAGGAACACATAAAGGAAACCTTCCAGAACACTCCAGAATCATGAAAAAGAGGAGGTACGTGATACGATAAGTAAACGGACTCCGAAAAAACTGAAAAATATTTTTTACCAATTTTGGAAAATAACAAAAATTAGGAAAATAAGAAACAACAAGGAAGGCAACCCTGGTGGGCACAAGACACCAGGGCGCGCTTGGCAAGCAGGTGGGTTGTGCCCACCTCGGGTACCTTTCAGACTCCGTTTTTCTCTCTTTGCTTGTTCCCCAAGATAAAAATCTTTATATACCCCCTGAGGGAGTCACAGACTAAGGGGTACTCGGGGCGACGTCCCATTGTACATGGGCTGGACTAGTAGAGCCGTACTATGAAAGGAGATCTATGAAGCCGTGGTGTGCCCTCCAAGTCAAAGAAGGCGGAAGATCTCTTTTACTCCTTGTTGCCCTAGCCCTATATGTGTCTATATAAACTGAGGGTTGTAGTCATTAAAGGGAGAGCAATCTTCATCCCCCCGTAGCCTAGGGTTTAACTCATGCTGATCTCGAGGTAGATCTACTCTATAAACCACGTTATACAATCAATACAATCAAGCAGGACGTAGGGTTTTACCTCTTCAAGAGGGTCCAAACTTGAGTAAACACTATGTTTGTCGTCCCTTGTTACCCATCGATCCTAGATCCACAGCTTAGGACCCCCTACCCCTTTGTCGGTTTTGACACCGCCATTGGTGCTTTCATTGAGAGTTTCGCTGTTTGATCACCCAAAGGATCGATGGCTTGCTTAGTCCTTGGAGAGGACATTAGTTCCATCGATCTCTTCGTCCTTGGACA
Source organism: Triticum urartu (assembly GCF_003073215.2). Classification (NCBI taxonomy): domain Eukaryota; kingdom Viridiplantae; phylum Streptophyta; class Magnoliopsida; order Poales; family Poaceae; genus Triticum; species Triticum urartu. Next base: position 89,893,326 of record NC_053024.1, read on the forward strand.
ACTCTTCGCTTGTGGTAGCATCGTGCTACACGCTAATTCGATCGTCTATCTTGACCAGGTCGACAACTTCGCCCCTGAACACCGGATTCGATTCGGCAATCTGGAGTACGTCACTGACATGCGGGGCGATTTGGTCTTCAGCGGATTCACCACCCCCGCAAGCCTTGCCGCGCCTGCTCCGACATACACCTCTGATTCGATATGTGAATTGACCCCAGTCCACCAAACGACTTTGAGCCAGGAAGGACTCCCTGAGAAAGGGGACCTTACCCCACCGCCGACCAAACTCACATTGGCGGAAGATTTATCCCCGGCCCTCGAGGCAGAACTAGAGGTCAGAGGAAAAGATTCGATCTCGGCCGACCTCCTCCCCCACAACCCTCTGCTGGCCTCGGGCCCACACCCTGAGTTGGCGAATAGCGGCCAGGGGTCATCCCCAGCCCGAAACAACCCAAACATTGGCGCGGAAGGTGCACGGGAGGGTCAAAGCGCGCCCTCAGTTTCCAAGGACAATCTGGTGCCCCTCGAGGATTCGGTCCCGAATCCTGAAGATAGGTCTGTCCGGGACCAAGGATCGGTTGAGTCATAGGCCGACCTCCGCTCCGTTACCACAAAATCTGTCCTAGAGCCGTCAAGTCCGGCAACCCTCGATATGTTGAACGAGGCGCTAGACCGAATTCAGAAATGACTATCCAGGAGAACCTGCCCTGCACCTTCAATCACCGACCCTTCGAGGCGTTCGACAGGGAATTTTGCGACCCACCCACCACCCATTTGGTAGCAACTATTGATGATTTAACCGATATGTTAGACTATAATTTGGAGAATGCAGAATACATGGAAGAGGAGGACGCGACCATGACTAATGCTGAGGTCGGTCCCCCCATCACGGGACATTTGTCAGCCACATCCACCTATGACATTTACATGGTGGACACCCTAAAGGACGGCAACGACACTCCTGATGAGCCTCCCAAACGCCGAAAAAAGCATCGTCGATCAAAACCACATCGAAGCCCTGCAAGCAACATAGACTCGGCAAAGAACGACACCATAAATAATACGGATGACCTCGCTGGAGACGCAGCAAACGAGCATCATCAAAATGACCCCGCGTGGCAGGAGGACCCGCTCAATCCGGAAGGCCATGTAGACTCCGAAGATAGCAACTACCTCCCACTCTCTAAAGAGGAGGCCAAACTCAGGGAGGATGATTTTATCGTCCCCGAAGACCCTTTGGAGCAAGAATGGTTCAAGCGGAGGCTTTTAGCCATCGCCCGCAGCCTAAAGAAGCAAAAACGCAAAATCAAGGCTGAACAAGACACCCTCAATGACAGATGGACTAAAGTCCTAGCTGCCAAAAAGGGGTACAGCTGTGATCAACCAACCATGAGTTATCCTAAACGAAGGCTATTGCCCCAGTTCGACGACGAGGCTATATAGCCAACACGCCCGACGTATACAAATGTCGAATATCCAGACCGACCCCCTACAGGGCGGGACAGGGAAGCTGATGAGGCCGAACACCCTTCCGCCCCACCTTGCCATCACGGCAAGTATCAGGTGCAACCCACTTATGAGTACGACCTCCACCATGACCTAGACGCTCGTGGAGGCCGTACCAGGTCCATCTATGGACCTAGAGAGGATCTGCCTGCATACTAGGAAGGATACTACGATCGGTTAATCCTCAATGATAGAGTCCGGGAGTGTGGCACCCCAGCTCAGAGAAACTGGAACGCCCCGTATTCCAGCCCAGAGATCGAGGAGAAGTCTTCTGGAATACGGCATTGCTTAGCATAGAACAAACCAGCTTTCTATTATTACACGAATATGAATACAAGGTCTCCGACATTACAAGGAATAACATCGACACGGTGACACTACGCCATCCTCAGTTGCTCTATGCAAGCAGCAGAACAACTCGAAGCAGTGGAAAAACTTCTAGCAGCGGAACAATGACGACGGTGGTGAACTCCACTCCGTAGGGACTCTGGCTGGAATGTTTATCCTAGCTCGCACGAACAAAAACCACAACAAGCAAGCAATCAAATCCGGCATGACCTGCAAACTGGCATAACACGCCAAGTCAGTACATTGAATGTACTTGCAAGCTCACAATAACCAGAAGCATTCAAGACAAACAACAGCATGGCAGTTACAGGTTATGCAGGAATTATCATGAGATCATCAGAATAACATGGCATGAACAACATGAACATGATACAGCTGGAACAACATGAACATGATACAGCTGGAACAATATGAGCATGGCATGAACATATAAATCTGACGATACTAGCATGCAACATGATGACACTATATGCACCATTTATTCTGCTCAGGTTACCTCATAACCAAACGGTGATCCTTCCGGCGATCACAACCATGACCAACACATGGTGTCAAACAGTGATCCTTCTGGCGATCACAACCATGACCAATACCTGGCCTCAGACGGTGATCCTTCTGGTGATCACAACGAACTTATCTCCTCATCGAACCGTGGTTGTTATTAAGCACATTATTATTATTACTGTTGACTCATAGTGTGACCAAATACGAACTGGGCCCTTATGCGCGGGCACGGCTATCGATAGTTTTTGTATACACTCTGCAGAGGTTAGTACACTGTACCCACACTATGGAACCCATGGCCTCACACTCCCATTCGAGTGGACCAACGGCGTTCCGACAAAACCGATCTACTGTCATGACACTCTCCCGGACACTCCGACTCACTCCCCACTGGGCTAGTCCTGGGTGGCCCCGTGTCTACCAAAGACACAACGACCACCGTCATGGCCAAACATAAACGGTCCCAAACGGGACCCGGATCCATAAAAACAACAACGGGCACACAAGGCTTATGTCCGCCTACATGATCAGGGTAGTGCGCGCCCATAACCTTCCCTCGTTGGAGGCACCGGCAAGAGGCACGACAATAGACCCAGTTAGGACCTTCCCATAAAGGTAAGCGTGGTTGCACTGGTCAATTCGATATGGTGGCACCATGACTCAGCCAACAGTTGTTCAAGTTCAATTTAATCCTGTTAAACTTGAATGCAATATGCTGAGCCATGATAAAATAACATGATGCAATTACAATGCATGAGCATGATATCAACATAAGCACGGGTGCAACATAACTATCCACCATATCAACAATGAACCATATCCAACTGAGCATGGCATAATGATGAGCATGAATATTACAAGTACAACACTACTCATAGCATAACATGACCATTATCATCAACCATAAATAACATGCAAGAACTCATCAATAACATTACCGAGTAAACACTTAACCAACTAACAACAAAGGAACAATGCATATTAACAGTACTCGGTTACCAAAGTTAGTCATGCACCGAAGAACATGACCAACCCAACATGTACTACTATCAAGCATAGCAATATGAAAGTAATACTAACAAGTAGTTCATGATAACAAAGTGCAAGAAACATAGCATGACGATAATCACCGATCCACAAACATGACCGAAACTATGACAGCAGTAGCAAAACAATCATACAATTATTAAAGATTCAAGTTGAAAACCAATGCTACTGCATGGCTATCATGCAAATGGTGGGTGTGGCTTGCCTGGGGTTGAAGAATACACCGGGAGAAAGTGCGAGAAGCTCGCGGAACGAATCGCCGGAAAATGTTCTCTCTCGGAGGGGGCTGATTAGGGGCAAGGGGAAAAAGGAAATTTCCAGAGTGTTAAGACATAGTGAAAATGATCTAAACAGAACGGGCTCAATGAGATGAAGAAATGGGCTTTGGATGCACCTCAAACGGAGTTGGGGTTGAAAAGTTATGAAGTGTTTTCAGCCAGGGACCTATTTGCAAAGAAAAACTTCACAATCTGGGCCTGGACAGAAAAACAGAAAACGTCTTCTTCCTCACCCTGCTCCCGCACGGGACAAAGGAGGCAGGTGGTGCGATGTAGCCGGTGCCATCCCGACCAACTCCGGCCATCCCTGGCCAGGGCGAGGCCACCAGCGGGGGCGGCTGGGCCTGGCGCGCCCATCCAAGAGGGAAGCGGCCGCCGGGGATGGAAGGGGAGACGGTGACGGGAGGAGGTAGAGGCGGCGGTGGTCTTCGGGGCATGGCCCAAGAGAGGCTCCGGCGAGGGGGCAAGGGCACTGGGAGAGTCGCCGAAGTGTGGGGAAGACGATGGTGGTGGCTAGAGGTAGAGTAGGGCTCGGCTTTGGGTCAATTTAGACCGAAGCCGAGGCGGACATGGCGGCCATGGAGGAGGAATGAGGGGCTCTGGTGCTCGAGTGAGAGGCCGGGGAAGTTGCTGGAGGTGGTGTGAGGCTGGTGGTGAGGTCGAACAGCCTCGGGGTGGGCTATATATAGCTGGGCGAGGGAGGCCGTGGCCGAGTGCCGCCACTCGAGCTCGGCCAAAGCTCTAGCGAGGATCAGCAAGCACGGGAACACGATGAGGGGGAGTGCGGACGAGCTACAGAGGTGCAGAGTGCAAGAGGGGCCGAGGGCACAGAGGAGGAAGACGTCGCGGCGACATTAAAGCTTGGTTGGCCATAGTGCGCCCGTGGGCGCGCGGCAACGAGAGCTGACGAAGGAGCTGGCAGAGGGGGAGATGGCTCTAGGAGGACGGCGACGATGCGGTGAAGCTGTTGGACATGCTCACGAGCGCAAAGACGACGAGAGGGAGAGGGGCCCGAGCAAGAAACCATCCAGCTCGCGTCCATGGCATGCCAGAGCTCGTGATCACCACGTGCACTTGTGCACACAGTGGCACACGGCCGGCCAAACAATGTCTGGGGGCTTGTCCTTCCTGGGGAGGTTACAACTGAGGTGGTAGATCAGTGAAAAGAGCTCTGGTTGAATGGTAATTAACCTCTGAAGTTTACTGCAGTAAACTTGGGTGAGCACTGGTGATCAACAGGAAGGTGATTGGTAGAAATGGAGTTGTCTGCGAGGTTTAGGGTAAGAAGGACTTTCACCCTGGTAACTTTGAGAAGATTAGGACCAAGATTTAATGTAGTTGCTTAACAACCACATAAATTGGTCCAGAAGCAAGATGTGGATGTTGCACTCGTATGGTGAGGCCAATTGAGCTGAAATTTGGCAAGGCTTAGTTATTTGGTCATAGTAAGATGTTGTAAAAATTTCATACCAAATGGATTTACCAAAATGGTACTTCCTTCACAACCATCTTCACTGACCAGAATCTTGCAATAATTCTAGAGAAATAATTGCTAGGTGAACTGGTGCCAAATAAGGTGGAGAGAAGTCATTTTGGTAGGAGAACAATCTGGTAATTTATCAGGATTTTTGAAGCAATATAAAATGCACTTGATTCACAACCTGAAAATTTTACCAGAAGCAAAGATTTGGTACTATGCTCACATAGCTCAAGGTATGGAGCTTAAATTTGGAGGAGTGTTCTAATATAAGCACATTAAGGAGTGTGCAAAATTTCAACTCATTTGGATAACCCTAGCTAGCACTTCCTTCACAAAGGCTTCCCTTAGACAGGAACTTTGAAAAATCACTGAGGAAGTTTGGCTAGGAAATAAAGTTGAATTTTGGCACAGGTCAATTATTTGGACAGGAAAAGATGTCCAAAACGTTTGGGGTCAAAAGGGCAAAGATAAATAGCACTTGCTTCACAATGTGCCATTTAGGACAGAATAGGAAATGAATTTATTGAGCATGATGAGATATATGGCCAATGAAATATTTTGCCATATTTGAGGAAGATATGACCCAAACAATTTATAAGAATTATTTGGGGATTTTTGGATGGACATAAATATAGGTTGCTTCACAACCTAGGGCAGATAGGGTTAGTCCTTTAATAGAAAAAGGAATATCCCCGAGGAAAGGAAATTAGGGTTAGGTCAAGCAGTGAAGTGACATGATCTTGGCAAGGTTTTTAGAATGATGATCCACTTGGGAGGGGGAATGAGGAGGATTTCCCAGGTGGCAAGGCCATAGAACCATTCCAAAAATAAAAACGGAGCAAAAACCAATTAAATCAAAAGAAAAAGGAAAGGGCCAAAATCCAGGTAGTTACAGGGAGCAGCAGCAGAGTAGGAGGGCCGAAGACCTCCATCATGGCGTAGCCCGAGTTCGGGGCACCGCACACCCACTGTGCTTCACAGAAAGGGTAATGCAGCACCAATTGCCAGAAGGCTTCAAGCCTGTGAACATCGAGTCATACGATGGAACCACAGATCTAGCCGCATGGAAAAACGATTTCCTCCTCCACATCCACATGGCACGAGGAGACGACCTCCACGCGATTAAATATTTACCGCTCAAGCTTAAAGGCCCAGCTCGACACTGGCTGAACAACCTTCCAGAAGACTCTATAGGTTGCTGGGAAGAGCATGAGGAGACTTTTCGAGCAAACTTCCAGGGCACCTATGTCCAGCCTCCGGATGCCGACAACCTAAATCGCATCACGCAACAACCCGGAGAATCCGCTCGACAATTTTGGAAACGATTCTTGACTAAGAAAATCAGATCGTTGACTGTGCAGATGCCAAAGCCTTGGCTGCCTTTAAGCATAGTGTCAAGGATGAATGGCTTGTACGGCAGCTCGGCCAGGACAAACCGGGAACTATGGAAACCCTTACTTCCCTCATGACCCGCTTTTGCATGGGCGAAGACAGTTGGCCTACTTGCAAGAAGACCAACCCAGACACACCCGGTACCTCCGAGGTTACAGAAATGGAAAGCCCCCATGCAACAAGAATAAACGTCGCCACAACAACGACGAAGGTGAGGATACGACAGTAAATGTCGGATTCCGAAACCAGAAATCTGGAACTCGAAAGAAAGCCCCTAAAGGCAATAGTGATGGCCCATCCAGACTAGACACAATTCTGGACAAGCCTTGCCAGATCCATGCCACATCAGAGAAGCCCACTAACGACTCCAACCAAAATTGTTGGCTGATCAAACGGGCTGGCAAACTCACCGCCGAAGACTCGGGAAAAAGCCCAAGAAGCGAACATGAGGACGAGCCCTGCAGGCCGAATAGTGGAGGCCAGAAGCCCTTCCCTTCTGATGTCAAGACGGTAAACATGATCTATGTAACCCACATACTGAAGAAGGAGAGGAAGCGAGCACTACGGTACGTATACTTTGTCAAGCCAGTAGCCCCAAAGTTCAATCCATGGTCAGCCTGCCCAATCACGTTTGATCGCAGGGATCATCCCACCAGCATACGCCATGGAGGGTCTGCAACCCTAGTGCTACACCCCATCATTGATGGATTTGATGCGGCTTGAAGCTACGTTGGTATTTCCCCAAAGAGGAAGGGATGATGCAGCACATCGACGGTAGGTATTTCCCTCAGATATGAAACCAAGGTTATCGAACTAGCAGGAGGACCAAGCAACAACACATAAACAACACCTGCACACAAATAACAATTACCCGCAACCCGACGTGTAAAAGGGGTTTTCAATCCCTTTCAAGTAACGGTGCCACAATTTTGCAAACAGACGTGAGAGAGTTGTAAATATTGATAGATCGAATGCCAAATATATTAAAGAAGAGACCCGAGGGTCGTAGGTTTCACTAGTGGCTTCTCTCGAGAAAAATAGCAAACAATGGGTAAACAAATTACTGTTGGGCAATTGATAGAACTTCAAATAATCATGATGATATCCAAGCAATGGTCATTATATAGGCATCACGTACAAGATTAGTAGACCGACACTTGCCTGCATCGACAACTATTACTCCACACATCGACCGCTATCCAGCATGCATCTAGTGTATTAAGTTCATGGAGAAACAAAGTAATGCAATAAGAACGATGACATGATGTAGACAAGATCTATCTATGTAGAGATAGACCCCATCGTTTAATCCTTAGTAGCAACGATACATACGTGTCGGTTCCCCTTCTGTCACTGGGATCAAGCACCGTAAGATCGAACCCACTACAAAGCACCTCTTCCCATTGCAAGATAAATAGATGAAGTTGGCCAAAAAAACAAATATCGGAGAAGAAATACGAGACTATAAGCAGTCATGCATAAAAGAGATCAAACAAGATCCAAATAACTTTCACGGATAAAAAGATAGATCTGATCATAAACTCAAAGTTCATCTGATCCCAACGAACACATTGCAAAAAGAGTTACATCATATGGATCTCCAAGAGACCACTGTATTGAGAATCAAACGAGAGAGAGGAAGCCATCTAGCTACAAACTACAGACCTGAAGGTCTACAAAGAACTACTCACGCATCATCGGAGAGGCACCAATGGAAGTGGTGCACCCCTCCGTGACGGTGTCTAGATTTTATCTGGTGGTTCTGGACTCTGCGGCGGCTAGAATTGATTTTCGTCGACTCCCCTAGGGTTCTGGAATATTGGGGTATTTATATAGCAAAGAGGCGGTTCAGGGGGCACCCGAGGTGGGCACAACCCACCAGGGCGCGCCCTGGTGGGTTGTGCTCCCCTCGGAGCACCCCAGGGGCTTCTTCGGCCCATTGGGTGTCTTCTGGTCCAAAAAAATCTCCAAAAAGTTTTGCTGCATTTGGACTCCGTTTGGTATTGATTTCCCGTGATGTAAAAAACATGCAGAAAACAACAACGGGCACTTGGCACTATGTCAATAGGTTAGTACCAAAAAATGATATAAAATGACTATAAAACATCCAAGATTCATAATATAACAGCATGGAACAATCAAAAATTATAGATACATTGGAGACGTATCAGCATCCCCAAGATCAAGTCCTGCACTTCCTCGAGTAGGTAAGTGATAAAAACAGAATTTTTGATGTGGAATGCTGCCTAACATGTCATATCATATTCTTTTCTTTATAGCATGGACATTTGGACTTTTATATTGTTCAAAGCAATAGTCTAGTTTTCACATGATAATTTAAATACTCAAGCATGCCAACAAGCAACAATGTATTCCAAAATATCAATGCTAAAATAAGCTATTCCTAGCCCATTATGCTCAATCATTGATCCATTTATGAGACACACTCGCATATTAACTACACCCAATGCTCAAGTACGATCACAGTGCCTCCTAGCTGGTGCTTTATAAGAGAAGATGGAGACTCAAATTCAAAATAAAAATTGCATAAAGTAAAGGAAAGGCCCTTCGCGGGGGGGAAGTAGGGATTTGTAGAGGTGCCAGAGCTCGAAGCAAAAATTGAGAGATAAAAACATTTTGAGAGGCATACTTTTCCCACCAATGAAACGACTTAGATTTCCCAACACTTTCCATGCTAGATATATCATAGGTGGTTCCCAAACAGAAATTAAAGTTTATTCCTCTTTCCACCATACTTTCACTTTCCATGGCTAACCGTATCCATGGGTGCCTTCCATACCAACAGTTTCCAAGGAATTTATTATTTGATAACATAAAGTAAATTCATTTTTCATTTCGGGACTGGGCATCCCTAATACCTTTGCCTTACTCTCGTGCAATGACAAGTGAATAAACACTCATCGCGAGAATAACACATCTAGCATGGAAAATATTAGCCACCCCTCACTGCCTTGTTAGTGGTACGCGCACACAAAAGAGAAGTTTATTTTGAATATTATATATGGGACATACAAATTTGCTTAGAACGACAAAAGAATACCACATATAGGTAGCTATACTGGACTCATATGGCAAAACTTGTTTAAAGGTTTTTGGATGCACAAGTAGTGATCATACTTAGTGCAAAATGAAGGCTAGCAAAAGATTGAGAAGCGACCAACCAAGAAACGAATAATCTCATAAGCGAGCATTAAGCATAATTAACACCGAATAATGCACCACAAGTAGGATATAACCTCATTGCATAATTATTGACTTTCGTGCTTGCATAGGGAATCACAAACCTTAACACCAATATTCTTACTAAAGCATAATTACTCATCAAGATGACTCACATATCACATCATCATATCTCAAAACTATTACTAAGAATCAAGTTTATTTTGTCCAATGATCTTCATGAAAGTTTTTATTATATCAATCTTGGATATCTATCACTTTGGAACTAATTTTCATATGTTGCTTTTGATAAGCTCAAACAAATATAAGTGAAGATCATGAGCATAAAATTTCTTTCTCACGAATTAATTTAAGTGAAGCAAGAGATAATTTATTGAAAATTTTAATAACTCTCAAATAAATATAAGTGGATCAAGAGAGCATTTCTTCAAAAACACTAAAGCACACCGTGCTCAAAAAGATATAAGTGAAGCACTAGAGCAAATCTATAGCTCATAAAATTTAAGTGAAGCATAGAGAGCAATTCTAACAAGTCATGGCATAATTTTGGCTCTCTCAAATAGGTGTGTCCAGCAAGGAATCAAGACTTAGCACAAAATAAAACAAGCAAAGACTCATATCATACAAGACGCTCCAAGCAAAACACATAGTATGTGACGAATAAAAATATAACTTCGAGTAAAATACCGATGATCGTTAGAAGAAAGAGGGGATGCCACTCGGGGCATCCCCAAGCTTAGTTGCTTGCTCTCTTTTGGATAATAGCTTGGAATGCCATGGCATCCCCAAGCTTAGTCTCTTCTTACTCCTTATTCCTTCATCCATCGTAAGATAACCCAAAACTTGAAAAACTTCAATCACACAAAACTCAATAAAAACCTTCATGAGATCCGTTAGTAGAAGAAAATAAATCACTACTATAAAACCAATTCATATTTTTTTCTTGCATTATATATATTGTATTCCAACTTTTCTATGGCAGAAACTCATCAAAGAAAACCATAGAGACATCGAAACAAGCACACAACGCAAAGAAAACAGAGTCTGTCAAAAACAGAACAGTCTGTAGCAATCTGGATATTTAGAATACTTTTGTAACTCCAAAAACTCTGAAAAATGAGAAAGACCTGGGAAATTTGTATATTAATCTACTGAAAAAGGAATTGGCATTTTATCGCTCTCTGGTTAAAAATGAAAATTATTTTCGCGAGTGCAAAAATTTCTGTTTTTCAGCAAGATCAAACAACTATCACCCAAGAAGATCCTAAAGGCTTTACTTGGCACAAACACTAATTTAAACACAAAAAACACAATCATAACAGTAGCATAAGTGTGAAAACACTCAAGAACATAAAGCAAAAATCAAAAATAAATTTTATTCATTGGGTTTCCTCCCAACAAGCGCTATAGTTTTACGCCCTTAGCTAGGCATGAAGCAAAGATCTAAGTTTTGTCATCTTTGGTTCTAGATCCATAAGATGTCCTCATGATTGATTCATATGGTGGCCTAATTCTTGTTCTAGGGAAGTATTCCATACCCTTCCTCAAAGGAAATTGGAACTTAATATTGCCCTCTTTCATATCAATCACGGCAGCGATAGTGCATAAAAATGGTATACGAAGAATAATTGGACAAGCCGGATTGCAATCAATATCAAGAACAATAAAATCTATGGGCACATAATTCCTATTTGCAAGAATAAGAACATCATAATTTTTTCCTGTAGGCTTTTTAATAGTAGAATCCGCCAAGCATGATTCAATATCGGTAAGACCAAGGACATCACATAAAGATTTCAGAATTGTAGAAACACTAGCACCCAAGTCACACAAAGCAAATCACTCACAATTTTTAATCTTGACTTTGATAGTAGGTTCCCATTCATCATGAACTTTCCTAGGAATTGAAACTTCTAATTCCAACTTTTCTTCTAAAGCTTTCATCATAGCACCAACAATATGTTTAGTAAAGGCTTTATTTTGTTCATAAGCATGGGGTGAATTTATCATGGATTGCAACAAAGAAATACAATCAATCAAAGAGAAAATATCATAATTGAAGTCTTTGTAATCCAAAAGTATGGGCACATCACTAGTTAAAGTTTTGACCTCTTCAAACCCACTTTTATCAATTTTCTCAACAAGATTTTCACCCTCCGGATAATTTCCAAAGCGAGGACTTGATCTTCGATATTGCACCTTTTCGCAGCGGCTATCACACCTTCCTTGGCCGAACAACGTTCACCAAATTCAATGACATTCCACATTACGCGTACCTCAAGTTGAAGATGTCTGGTCCTTCGGGCGTCATAACTATCAACGGCAACACAGAACGCTCACTTCGAACCGAAGAGCACACTGAGGCCCTAGTGGCCGAAGACCACACTGGCCCGTATAGGTCCGGATGCCCACCCGCCGCCAGGGCCGGTGACAATAGTAAACGGGTTCGAACCCGTTCCCCGTCATGGGAACCCGCATGCGTTCGCCGCAAATAGGGATACACGCCACACGGCACGCCCACATTCTTCACACTCTACGTGCCTCGTCAGCACAACTTGGCACTCGAAATACCATGGGCAGCCGTGAGGCATACATTAACCTGAAGTACATGTCCGTTTAAACCGAACTTCAAAATCACTTCGTCTTCGGATGACCCGGGGACCAATTCCGGACACCCCAAAGCTTAAAGCTCCATTGGCAGGGTCCTCGCCCATCAAAGCTCTCATCGAAGGTCCAATCCCCTCCTATCAGAAGCAAAGGTGCAAACATGCAATTGGGCACAATGAAGGCTTCAACTCATGCGTCAAGGCCAGTGTCAACCTTTCCTCCATACATTTTTTTTCATCTTACAAGTACTGCCTTTGCAGTTCGAATTGTATGGTTAGACATGCTGAGCTTACGAGAATTAATGAAATGCCCTTTATGGTGTTCGGATATCCGCATCCTGTAACTCGTTGACTCCCTTTCCGATTCTCTCCTCGCTCTTCGAACAGCCCGGCATGAAAATATATGAATCAGTCACGAGTTCGATTTATATATCAGCTCAATATCTTTATGTCCGGCACTGCTTCCCACTAGGTGTTCGGCGTCTCGGATATTGCACTATATGCATCTATTCCAAACTATGTATTGGGTCAATAGTTGGGTTGCCCGGCTCCAGTGTTTTCCCCATATGTTCTGCACGTTTGGCTAAGAGGGCAAAGGGAAAACCTCTGCGATTGTACTACTGGTTTGCCCGGTCAAGTACCTCAGGAGGAAAAAGGTGAAAATTGATCGTCATAGGAAGCACGAACAGGTCTGCGATCCGATGATGAGGTTGTACTCTAAAAATCATTGGTGATTTTGTCGTGTCACACGAAGGGTTTGTCTTAACACAAATCATGTGATTGGAAGGGGCAGGCTTTAATCCCTAATTACATCACAATACACTGGGGGCTAGTCCCTAGCCCCCACCGTCAAACTCCTAAGGCTAAGTGAAGGCAGTAAAACCAAATAGTCTGATTGCCTAGTTTCGTTCCCGCACTACCGCCTCCGGGAACCAAGATGTTGGCTAAGGGTAACAGTGCATAAAAAAAACACCCTTCGTGATATTCACTTGGGGGCCGAAGCCGACGACTGGTAGCTTTCAGAACTAAACATACGGCCACACAGGATTCAAAATTTAATCACTACAATATCAAATAAGTTCGTCGGGCGCATAATAAAGCATAAGTCCCACTTGGTACAAACTTGCTATAACTACTCAAGCATTACATTTTTCGAACACTGGCCCTCTATCGCCCGCGCACCGGTGATCACTTGCGCGGAGTACTGCTCGGGGTGGCAATGCTGCTTCCCCTGGGGCGGAGGACAAGTGGCCATCTCCATTGGACTAATCCTTGGAAAATTAACCATGGTCTTCGCAAACACGAGCCTCGCCCCCTCAAGGCATGCCGACCGGTTCACAATGTCAATCTGGAGCGACGCCTCCCACAACCTCTGCACAAGGCCGAAGTAGGTGTCTGGAATTGGCTCGGCTAGCCACAAGCTGACGCAGAGGTCCTTCAAGGCTAGCTTGGACATCCGATGCATCTCCATCAGCTGCTTCATTTGATCATTGAGGAGGGGAGGACACTTGAAGTCCGGAAACTATGACCAAAAGAGTTGTTGTGTGGAGTCCTCCTCGCGGGTGGCATAGTGCCTCGCCGCAGCCGTCGCATTCTTCAGGAGTTCGGCGAATATGCCTACGGAGTGCCAGACCCTCGTTAGTAGGGCGAATCTGTTGCCTCCGAACACACTCTGCAGTAAATATTTCTTACCATTGGCAATTTGCGCGGCTTGCCGAAGCTCCTCCCAGACACCTCAGGTGTCACTCCTCGCCTCTTGGAGCTCCTTCTCCACCTTGGATAGACGGGAGGGTTGCTCCTCCCGCCCCTTCTCAAGGGCCTCAAGCTTCTCAGCGGCATCCTGGAGCTCCCTTGGACCTTGGTCACCCGAGACTCATGCTGCTTAGCAGCACGCTTGGCCTGCTCAAGCTCAGACACAGCCCTCTCAGCGGTTGTCCTCTTCTAGGACGCCTCGGCCTCAGATTTATCCAGGGCCTCCTTTCAGCCCTTGACCTCAGTGACAGCATCTTCAAGACCATCACAATAAAGGATCAGTAAATAGTCCGGCCAGACACTATCTGACAAGTACACATCTTTTTACAGAGCTTACCTTGCACCCCGTCAAGCCGTTTGTTGACAAGGTCCAGCTCTTAATCGGAAAGCTTGAGCTTCCGATCCATCTCCTCTAACGCTGCGGCATTAGCAGCCACGACCATGGACGATGCATGTGTTAGCATCAGAAATGTCAAGATTGTCAATCGACCTACCAAATTTGATCCTTTGCAGGTCTCTTCGAGGTCCTGGCAGAGTCTCAGGGGGCTGCTATGTATGCAGCCTACCTAAACTAACAATTATAACCGCATTATGAGGAAATATCATTACTTGACTTACCTCAAAGCCTGTTAGAAGGCCTTGTATAGCGTCATTCAGTCCGGATTGGACGGACCGAACACTCTGCATAACCGCACCCATAAGGGTGTGGTGCCCTTCAACGATGACGAAGTTGCTCACCAACTCCTCCAGCATATCCGGCCAGCCAACCGTCGCCCGTGCGGAGGTGTTCAACACCGGCGTTGGCTCCCCGACCCCCTCCCTGCTGGGAAGAACCTATTTTGTCGAGGGCCTCAGAGGCTCAGGAGCGGTCGGCGGAGGGGGTCCGGATGGCCCGGACTCCTTTCCCTCGCCGGTCAGGAGGGATGCTCCCTCCTATTCTTCGGTGACCGAGGTGTTGACCTCGGCCATTACGACATCTACCTCCCCCTCCGTGTTTGGAGGAGGAGGAGTTCTTCGGGGCCGCACCTCCTCAGCCTCTTCGGGGATCAAAGGAGGCGCGGCGTGCACCATAGACCCACTGTCCGCCAGCTCAGCTGGCGGAGACATCCCCTCTGAGGTGTTCTCGGTGGGGCGCTCGTGTCGGAGACTGCAATTCGGAGGGGTTAACCATCAACTAAAGCAAACTGCTGAAAGCATAATAGTTGAAAATACAGAGACCTTACCTGCTGGTAGGGGGCTTAACCCTGGGTCCCTTCTTTGGGAGCTCCTCGGATGCCTCGGACTTCTCGTCATCCGAGCTGTCAGGTATAACCAGCTTAGGTCGGTGTCGTCTCTTTAGGGTCGGGGAATGTTGGACCTCCTCGACGTCCTCGGATGACGGCCTCTTTTTGGAGTGCGAAGAGGCACTCTCCTCTTCGTCCTCCTCCTCCTCGCCCCCATCCTGTATGGATGAGGTCATAGCATCTCCGGACCGGTTGCCCGGATGGATCCCGCGGTGAGGCCTTCTCTAGCCTCTGGTGCATCTTGCTTCTTGCCCTTCTTAGCAGGCGCCTTGTAGGGCACCACGACCAGCATCTTCTCCAGCTGCTCTGATCGGGGCCCCTCCGGCAGCGGCGCTGGGCCGCTGATCTACTTGGCCTTCGTGAGCCAGCCCTACGGAATCCATGTAACAAGGTTAGATCGAATCTCACATAATGTGAATATCCGAACACTCTTCAAAGAGAAATGCCACTCACCTCTTTGGGGGGATTCGTGATGTCAAGACCGATGTCCTTCCCCTCGGTCGGCCACTCCTCTGGGGCTGGAATAGTTGGCCCCATATCTTGTTAGGAGTCATGCCGAAGAGGTACCGCACGGTGGCCGGATCCTTGGGCTCATGCTCCCACATGGGCTTGGCCCTCTCCTCGCAAGGGAGGAGACGGCGGTGGAGCATGATCTGGAACACGTCGACCATCTTCGTGCTGGACTCTATTACATTGTCGACACACTTCTGCAGTGCTTTGGTGTCGATAACACATCCCCAGTCCAGACTCTTGGTGGTCCAGGAGGCCAATCTGGTGGGAGGTCTGAACCGGAATTCGGGGGCCGCTCCCCATGCGGCCTCCCTCGGTTCGGTGATGTAAAACCACTCCTTCTGCCACATCCGAACGGTGCCGACAAAGTGGCCGTTCGGTCACTGGACCCATGTCAGCTTGCCGATCATGGCCCCTTCGCAGTCCGCATGCTCTCCGCCGACCACCTTGGGCTTCACATTGAAAACCTTTAGACATAAGCCAAAGTGTGGCTGCAGCCGGACAAGCGCCTCACAGACGATGATGAAGGTCGAATGTGGAGGAGGGAGTTGGGAGCTAGATCGTGGAAATCCAGCCCATAGTAGAACATGAACCCCCGCACAAAGGGGTGCAGGGGAAATCCTAGAGCCCTAAGGAAATGGGGGAGAAAAACTATCCTTTTGCCTAGCTTGGGCGTAGGGATGATCTGGCACTCCTAGGGGGCTTGATGGGCGACGTTGGCCGGCAAGTAACCGCCTCCTTTAGCTTTCGTATATTCTCGTTGGTAACGAAGGAGGCCTCCCACTTCCCATTGGCGCCAGATCCGGCCATGGTCGAAGCAGGTGAAGTGGGATTGTCTATGGAAGCAGGGAGAAAGGGCGTTGGAGCTCTGAAGAACTGCGAGTGCGGAATGTAGGAGAAGGCGTGGGATGCAGACTATAGCAGGCCCCCTTTATAGACTAGGGGCAGGCCAGAGGTCCCTTTTCTCACGCCGTTGGCCTCTCCACTTCCCAATATTTGCGCAACATTATGAGCGGGGAGGGAAATCTAAGTCATTAACCATATCCCCCGAAAGGAGGGACACGATCTCCACCTTGAGGGGACGTGTCAAGCGTGGCATCAGCCTCGAACCGCGCTTCGAGAAACAGTAACTGCTTGGCGTTATGGCCAAAAGCGACTCTTCATTGAAAGACAAAATGTTGTCAGAAAAAGGCGTTGTATATGCTTGAGCAATGTTTATGGCAACCTTTGGTGTTAAGTAAAACCTTCATTTCGGATTCCGGACATCACTTGGCTCCGAACTGGGGAGAGACATACTAGGGAACTCGCTCCACAAGCCGAATACTAGGTGGATGAACGGATACCGGATACAAGTTTTGGCATTGGAGGCAAGTTCGTGGGCTACTGAGGGAGTCACGGACTAAGGGGTCCTTGGGGCGACGGCCCATTGTACATGGGCCGGACTGGTAGAGCCATACTATGGCAGGAGATCTATGAAGCCGTGCTGTGCCCTCCAAGTCAAAGAAGGCAGAAGATCTCTTTTATTCCTTACTGTAATCTATCTTTGGTAACCCTAGCCCTATCGGTGTCTATATAAACCGAGGGTTGTAGTCATTAAAGGGAGAGCTATCTTCATCCCCCCGTAGCCTAGGGTTTAGCTCATGCTGATCTCGAGGTAGATCTACTATGTAAACCACGTTATACAATCAATACAATCAAGCAGGATGTAGGGTTTTACCTCTTCGAGAGCGCCCGAACCTGGGTAAACACTGTGTTCGTCGTCCCTTGTTACCCATCAATCCTAGATCCACATCTTAGGACCCCCTACCCTGAGGTCCGACGGTTTTTACACCGACACCCCCCAAACCTATTGACCACCGTATCATGGAGAAATCTTCTATTTTCTTTTCTCGCTGCTTTCTGTCAGATCTGTCAAGCTAGGCACCATGTCTTCTTCCCCCTCCAACAACATAGAAGAGGATGCTTGGTTGATGAAGATTGAATTGAAGAAAGAAGAGCCCGAACAAACCTTCAAGAGGGACAAGAGCAAGGAAGCTACTAGAGATCAAGCTCCAACTGTGGAGCAGACCTTGCCTCCGGAGGAAGAAGAAGAAGATATCCTTCAACCATATTTTGAGATTGAAGCCTTTAGGATCATTGAAATGGTTCGTGTTCAAAACAAATATCTCACCCGTGAAAATATTTATTGCAAGAGCACATCATTGCCCTTTGGAGTGTCATCCGAAGATTGGAGTATCTTTTGAGTCTGAAGCACAAACCCGCTACTACTTCATCACCACCACCTTCTACCTCACCAAAGGAGACTTGAGTATCGGGTATGGGCACTCCCCTTGGCTTGTGCCAAGCTTGGAGGAGGTGCCCCGGTATCGTATCACCACCACTATCTTTTGCCTTTATTTATTTACTCTAGCTCGATCCTTAGTTATCTTTTGCTTTAGTTGAATAGAAAAATTAGTTCGATCTTTCTTTGAGTGTTTTCTTAGTGATCTATTTATCCTTTTAATCATGTGCGAGATATATAATAAAGATTGGTTTGAGTTTTGCTTTCTTTAATTTGATGTTCAATAAAAAGGTAGGAAAATAAATGAAAAATATCATATGCTAATCTTATGGTAAGTGATGACATCACATAAGGAACAGTATAAGTAGTAAAATTTATTGGAGATTGACAAACATAGCATTGGTAAATGATGCAATTCATGGAAGAATTAATAAGGGAAGAAAAGATTCACATGTAAATACACTATCTTGGACATCTTTTATGATGGTGAGCCCCATCAAAATATTATATGCCAAAATTGTTGACGTTGGACAAGGAGGACAACGTATGATTTATGTTTGTTCATATTCACATAGAAGTTATATTGTCATAGATCCTTTAACATGTGGTGCTTCCTCCCTATCTTTGCTAGCCAAAAATTCCGCACTGAGTAGAGATACTACTTGTGCATCCAAAAACCCTTAAACACAAATCTTGCTTTGAGAGTCCACCATACCTACCTATGGATTGAGTAAGATCCTTCAAGTAAGTTGTCATCGGTGCAATAAGGCAATAAAAATTTCTTCTAAATGTGTTAGATCATTTAGTGTAAGAGAAAATTGAGCGTTGTATGAACTTGTGATGGCAAAATAATAAAGGCGACAGACTGCATAATAAAGGTTGCTATGACAAGGGGCAATATGACGTGACGTTCTTTTGCACTAAGAGGTTGAGCATACAACCAAAAAGTGCATGGCAACCTCTGCTTCCCTCTACAAATGGCCTATCTTTTACTTTTATGTGTTTACTTTTATGCAAGAGTCAAAGTATTCTTCCCTATTCCTTTTTTATTTTCTCTTCTGCAAGCATCATGTGGTGAGGAAAGATCTAGGCACATATATCCGTTGAATATGGGTGGGCATGAGTTATTATTGTTGACATCACCCTTGAGGTGAATGCGTTGCGAGGCGAAACTATAAGCCCCTATCTTCCTATGTGTCTGGTTGAAACTTTTTGCTCATGGGTATGCGGTGAGTGTTAGCAATCATAGAAGACTATATGATGGTTGAGTATGTGGACTTGCCAAAATGCTCCGATACGAGACCCTTCCTGAAAAGATGATGAATTGTAGTTGCAAAGTTGACTGAGAACATAGTTTGTTGGTTTTCAATAGAGTTTATGCTTTATACTTCAATGTTGTGATGAATTGTTACTTGTTCATCAGAAGTTTATGATAAAGTTTGTTGTTGTTATAATAATATACATGATGCTTATATGTCCGTATTTTGTTTTTATCGACACGTCCCTCTCTAAGCATGTGGACATGTTTTTCGATTTTGTTTTTCGCTTGAGGACAAGCGAGGTCTAAGCTTGGGGGAGTTGATACGTCCATTTTGCATCATGTTTACCTACTGTTATTTACTATGTTTTCATGCATAATAATGCCTTTTCTCTCATAATATGCAAGGTAAACACAAAGAGGGAGAATACCGGCAGCTGGAATTCTGGACCTAGAAAAGCTATGCCAGAGTTACCTATTCTGCACATCTCCAAATGAGCTAGAAATTTACGGAGAATTATTTTGGAATGTATGAGGAATATTGGAGCAAATAACCACCAAGTGGGCACAACCCACCTGGGCGCGCTAGGGAGCTCAGGCGCGCCCTGGTGGGTTGTGCCCTCCTCGGCCCACCTCTGGTGCACCTCTTCTGGTATATAAGTCATTTTGACCTAGAAAAAAACTAAAAGAGAGGACTTTCGTGAGCAAGCGCCACCGTCTCAAGGCGGAACTTGGGCAGGAGCACTTTTGCCCTCCGGCGGAGCGATTCCGTGCTACCTCTTGAGCACAGCGTTGGTTTTCCCTTGGAAAGGAAAGGGTGATGCAGCAAAGTAGCGTAAGTATTTCCCTTGGTTTTTTAGAATCAAGGTATCAATCTAGTAGGAGGCCACACGCAAGTCCCTCGTACCTACACAAACAAATAAGAACCTCGCAACCAACGCGATAAAGGGGTTGTCAATCCCTTCACGGTCACTTACGAGAGTGAGATCTGATAGAGATGATAAGATAATATTTTTGGTATTTTTATGATAAAAAGTAAAGATTGCAAAATAAAGGTAATAGAAATAGCTTATTGACGGGAGATTAATATAATGGAGAATAGACCCAGGGGGCATAGGTTTCACTAGTGGCTTCTCTCAAGATAGCATAAGTATTACGGTGGGTGAACAAATTACTGTCGAGCAATTGATAAAAAAAGTGAATAATTATGAGAATATCTAGGCATGATCATGTATATAGGCATCACGTCCGTGACAAGTAGACCAACTCCTACCTGCATCTACTACTATTACTCCACAATCGACTGCTATCCAGCATGCATCTACAGTATTAAGTTCATAAGAACAGAGTAACGCATTAGGTAAGATGACATGATGTAGAGGGATAAACTCAAGCAATGTGATATAAACCCCATCTTTTTATCGTTTATGGCAACAATACAATACGTGTCGTTTCCCTTTCCGTCACTGGGATCGAGCACCGCAAGATTGAACCCAAAGCTAAGCACTTCTCCCATTGCAAGAAAGATCAATCTAGTAGGCCAAACCAAACTGATAATTCGAAGAGACTTGCAAAGATAACAAATCATACATAAAAGATTTCAGAGAAGAATCAAATATTGTTCATAGATAGACTTGATCATAAACCCACAATTCATCGGATCTTGACAAAAACACCGCAAAAAGAGTTACATCAAATAGATATCCAAGAAGATCGAGGAGAACTTTGTATTGAGATACAAAGAGAGAGAAGAATCCATCTAGCTAATAACTATGGACCCGAAGGTCTGAAGTAAACTACTCACACATCATCGGAGGGGCCATGGAGTTGATGTAGAGGCCCTCCGTGATCGATGCCCCCTCTGGCGGAGCTCCGGAAAAGGCCCCAAGATGGGATCTCTTGGGTACAGAAGGTTGCGGCGGTGGAAATAGGGTTTCGTGGTGCTCCTCGATGTTTTCGGGGTATATCAACATATATAGAAGGAAGAAGTAGGTCGGTTGAGCCACGAGGGGCCCACGAGGGGGCGGGCGCGCCCAGGGGGTAGGCGCCCCCCTGCCTCGTGGCCTCCTCGTTGGTTGCTTGACGTCCACTCCAAGTCCTCGGGATCACGTTTGTTCCAAAAATCACGCTCCCGAATGTTTCATTCCGTTTGGTCTCCGTTTGATATTCCTTTTATGTGAAACACTGAAATAGGCAAAAAAAACAGCAATTTGCACTATGCCTTGGGTTAATAGGTTAGTCCCAAAAATAATATAAAAGTATATAATAAAGACCATTAAACATCCAAAACAGAATATATAATAGCATGGAACAATCAAAAATTATAGATACGTTGGAGACGTATCAAGCATCCCCAAGCTTAATTCCTGCTCGTCCTCGAGTAGGTAAATGATAAAAATAGAATTTTTGATGTGGAATGCTTTCTAGCATATTCTTCAATGTAATTTTCTCTAATGTGGCATGAATGTTCAGATCCGAAAGATTCAAGATAAAAGTTTAATGTTGACATAAAAATAATAATACTTCAAGCATGCTAACCAAGCAATTATGTCTTGTCAAAATAACATAGCCAAAGAAAGCTTATACCTAAAAAATCATATAGCTTGGCCATGCTTTATTTTCGTCACACAAAATGCTCTCATCATGCACAACCCCGATGACAAGCCAAGCAATTGTTTCATACTTAGCCTTTTCAAACTCTTTCAACTTTTACGCAATATATGAGCGCGAGCCATGGACATAGCACTATGGGTGGAATAGAATATAATGATTGAGGTTGTGTGAGAAGACAAAAAGGAGAAAGTCTCACATTGACGCGGCTAATCAATGGGCTATGGAGATGCCCACCGATTGATGTCAATGCAAGGAGTAGGGATTGCCATGCAGCGGATGCACTAGAGCTATAAATATATGAAAGCTCATCAAAGAAACTAAGTGGGTGTGCATCCAAGTTTCTTGATCACGAAGACCTAGGGTATTTGAGGAAGCCCATCATTGGAATATTCAAGCCAAGTTCTATAATGAAAAATTCCCACTAGTATATGAAAGTGACAAAATAAGAGACTCTCTATCATGAAGATCATGGTGCTACTTTGAAGCACAAGTATGGAAAAAGATAGTAACATTGTCCCTTCTCTCTTTTTCTCTCATTTTTTTATTTGGGCCTTCTTTTCTATGGCCTCTTTTTTTATTTTTTTTTTTTCGTCTGGAGTCTCATCCCTACTTGTGGGGGAATCATAGTCTCCATCATCCTTTCCTCACTTGGGACAATGCTCTAGTGATGATCATCACACTTTTATTTACTTATAAATCAAGAATTACAAGTCGATACTTAGAACAAAATATGACTATATGTGAATGCCTCCGGCGGTGTACCAGGATATGCGATGAATCAAGAGTGACATGTATGAAAAATTAAGCATGGTGGCTTTGCCACAAATACGATGTCAACTACATGATCATGCAAGGCAATATGACAAAGATGATGCGTGTCATAATAAATGGAACAGTGGAAAGTTGCATGGCAATATATCTCGGAATGGCTATGGAAATACCATAATAGGTAGGTATGGTGGCTGTTTTGAGGAAGATATATGGAGGCTTATGTGTGATAGAGCGTATCATATCACGGGATTTGGATGCACCGGCGAAGTTTGCACCAACTCTCAAGGTGAGAAAGTGCAATGCACGGTACCGAAGAGGCTAGCAATGATGGAAGGGTGAGAATGCGTATAATCCATGGACTCAACATTAATCATAAAGAACTCACATACTTATTGCAAAAATCTACAAGTCATCAAAACCAAGCACTATGCGCATGCTCCTAGGGGGCTAGATTGGTAGGAAAAGACCATCGCTCGTACCCGACCGCCACTCATAAGGAAAGCAATCAAAGAACACCTCATGCTTCAAATTTGTCACACAACGTTTACCATACGTGCATGCTACGGGACTTGCAAACTTCAACACAAGTATTTCTCAATTTCACAATTACTCAAGTAGCACACCTCTAATATTACCACCTTTATATCTCAAAACAACTATCAAGCATCCAACTTCTCTTAGTATTTAAAATTTATAACCAAAGCAAATTACCATGCTGTTCTAAAGGACTCTCAAAATAATATAAGTGAAGCATGAGAGATCAATTATTTCTATAAAATAGAACCACCGCCGTGCTCTAAAAGATATAAGCGAAGGACTAGAGCAAAATTATCTAGCTCAAAAGATATAAGTGAAGCACATAGAGTATTCTAATGAATTCCGATTCATGTGTGTCTCTCCCAAAATGTGTGTACAGCAAGGATGATTATGGTAAACTAAAAAGCAAAGACTCAAATCACACAAGACACTCCAAGCAAAACACATATCATGTGGTGAATAAAAATATAGCTCCAAGTAAAGTTACCGATGGACGAAGATGAAAGAGGGGATGCCTTCCTGGGCATCCCCAACCTTAGGCTTTTGGTTGTCCTTGGATTTTACCTTGGGGTGCCTTGGGCATCCCCAAGCTTAGGCTCTTGCCACTCTTTGTTCCATAATCCATCAAATCTTTACCCAAAACATGAAAACTTCACAACACAAAACTTAAACAGAAAATCTCATGAGCTCCGTTAGTATAAGAAAACAAACCACCACTTAAGGTACTGTAATGAACTCATTCTTTATTTATATTGGTGTTAAACCTAATGTATTTGAACTTTTCTATGGTTCATAAACTATATTACTAGCCACAGATTCATCAAAATAAGCAAACAACACACGAAAAACAGAAAATGTCAAAAACATAATAGTCTGTAGTAATCTGTAGGTTTCGAATACTTATGGAACCCAAAAAATTCTAAAATAAGTTTCTGGACGTGAGGAATTTATCTATTAATCATCTGCAAAAAAGAATTAACTAAATAGCACTCTCCAGTAAAAAATGGCAGCAAATCTCGTGAGCGCTAAAGTTTCTGTTTTTTACAGCAAGATCGCAAAGACTTTCCCCAAGCCTCCCCAAAGGTTCTACTTGGCACAAAAACTAATTAAAAGCATAAAACCACATCTAAAAAGAGGCTACATGAATTATTTATTACTAAACAGAATCAAAAAGCAAGAAACAAAAATAAAATTGGGTTGCCTCCCAACAAGCGCTATCGTTTAACGCCCCTAGCTAGGCATAAAAGCAAGGATAGATCTAGGTATTATCATCTTTGGTATGAAATCCATGAGTGGCTCTCATAATAGATTCATAAGGTAATTTAATTTTCTTTCTAGTAAAGTGTTCCATGCCCTTCCTTAACGGAAATTGGAATATAATATTCCCTTCCTTCATATCAATAATTGCACCAACCGTTCTAAGGAAAGGTCTACCAAGAATAATAGGACATGTAGGATTGCAATCTATATCAAGGACAATGAAATCTACGGGAACATAATTCCTATTTGCAACAATAAGAACATCATTAATTCTTCCCATAGGTTTCTTAATGGTGGAATCCGCAAGATGCAAGTTTAAAGAACAATCATCAAATTCACGAAAACCTAGCAAATCACACAAAGTTTTAGGAATCGTGGAAACACTAGCACCGAAATCACACAAAGCATAGCATTCATGATCTTTACTTTTTATTTTAATAGTAGGTTCCCACTCATCATAAAGTTTTCTAGGGATAGAAACTTCCAACTCAAGTTTTTCTTCATAAGATTGCATTAAAGCATCAACGATATGTTTAGTAAAAGCTTTATTTTGACTATAAGCATGTGGAGAATTTAGCACGGATTGCAATAAGGAAATACAATCTATCAAAGAGAAATTATCATAATTAAATTCCTTGAAATCCAAGATAGTGGGTTCATTGCTATTTAAAGTTTTGACCTCTCCCATCCCACTTTTATCAATTTTTGCATCAAGATCTAAAAACTCTGAATCATTGGGCCGCCTTCTAACTAAAGTTGACTCATCCCCAGTCCCATCATTATCAAGATTCATATTTCAAAAAAAAAGATTTAATAGGTGACGCATCAATAACTTTTAGATCTTCATCATTATTACCATGGAAACTAGAAGAACACGCTTTCATAAAGCAATCTTTTTAGCACGCATCCTAGCGGTTCTTTCTTTGCACTCATCAATGGAAATTCTCATAGATTTGAGAGACTCATTGATATATGCTTAGGTGGAATAGATCTAAGTTTCAAAGAATCAACATCAAGAGAAATTCTAGCCACGTTCCTAGCCAACTCATCAATCTTAGACAATTTTTCTTCAATCAAAGCATTGAAACTCTTTTGTGAACTAATAAATTCTTTAATATTAGATTCAAAATCAGAAGTCATCTTATTATAATTTCCATAAGAATTGTTGTAGGAATTACCATAATTATTAGAGGAATTACTGGGAAACGGCCTAGGATTAAAATTACCTCTATACACGTTATTACCAAAATTGTTCCTTCCAACAAAATTCACATCCATAGATTCATTGTTATTCTCAATCAAAGTAGACAACGGCATATCATTAGGATAAGAAGAAACACTCTTATTAGCAAACAATTTCATAAGTTCATCCATCTTTCCACTCAAAACATTGATTTCTTCTATAGCATGCACCTTTATTAGTAGATCTTTCAGTATGCCATTGAGAATAATTAACCATAATATAATCTAGGAGTTTAGTAGCTTCTCCTAAAGTGATTTCCATAAAAGTTCCTCCCGCGGACGAATCTAAAAGATTTCGAAGCAAAATTCAATCTGGCATAAAAATTTTGTATAATCATCCAAAGATTCAAACCATGTGTAGGGCAATTACATATCATTAATTTCATCCTCTCCCAAGCTTGTGCAACATGTTCATGGTCAAGTTGCTTAAAATTCATAATATCATTTCTAAGAGTTATGATCTTAGCGGGAGCAAAATACTTAGAGATAAAAGCATCTTTACACTTATTCCATGAATCAATACTATTTTTAGGCAAAGACGAAAACCAAGTTTTAGCATGATCTCTAAGACAAAACGGGAATAGCTTCAGTTTAACAATATCATTATCCATATCTTTCTTCTTTTGCGTATCACACAAATCAACAAAGTTGTTTAGATGGGTAGCGGCATCTTCACTAGGAAGGCCGGAAAACGGATCTTTCATGACAAGATTCAGCAAAGCAGCATTAATTTCACAAGCTTCAGCATCGGTAAGAGAAGCAATCGGAGTGCTAATAAAATCATTATTGTTGGTATTGGAAAAATCACACAATTTAGTATTATCTTGAGCCATCGTGACAAGCAAGCAATCCAACACACAAGCAAACAAGAAACAAGCAAAAAGAGATGAACTAGAAAAGATAAGGGGAACGGGAAAAGAGGGCGAATAAAACGATAGGGGTGAAGTGGGGGAGAGGATAACGAGAGGCAAATGGCAAATGATGTAATGCGAGGGATAAGAGTTTGTGATGGGTACTTGGTATGTCTTGACTTGTGCGTAGACTCCCTGGCAACGGCGCCAGAAATCCTTCTTGCTACCTCTTGAGCATTGCGTTGGTTTTCCCTTGAAGAGGAAAGGTGATGCAGCAAAGTAGCATAAGTATTTCCCTCAGTTTTTGAGAACCAAGGTATCAATCTAGTAGGAGGCCACTGATACGTCTCCAACGTATCTATAATTTTGGATTACTCCATGCTATATTATCTACTGTTTTGGACTATATTGGGCTTTATTTTCCACATTTATATTATTTTTGGGAATAACCTATTAACCGGAGGCCCGGCCCAGAATTGCTATTTTTTGCCTATTCATATCACAATTAAGAAGTTTTGCATTGAAATTATGCCAAGTAGCACTCCACATCAAAAAAATCTGTTTTTATCATTTACCTACTCGAGGACGAGCAAGAATTAAGCTTGGGGATGCCTGATACGTCTCCAACGTATCTATAATTTTTGATTGCTCCATGCTATATTATCTACTGTTTTGGACTATAGTGGGCTTTATTTTCCACTTTTATATTATTTTGGGGACTAACCTATTAACCGGAGGCCCAGCCCAGAATTGCTGTTTTTTGCCTATTTCAGTGTTTCGAAGAAACAGAATATCAAACGGAGTCCAAACGGAATAAAACCTTCAGGAACATGATTTTATCACCGAACGTGATCTAGGAGACTTGGACCCTACTCCAAGGAGTCAAAGAGGAGGTCACGAGGGTGGGGGTGCCAACCCCCTAAGGCGCGCCCCCTGCCTCGTGGGCCCCTCGATGCTCCACCGACGTACTCCTTCCTCCTATATATACATGCGTACCCCCAAACGATCAGAACAGGAGCCAAAAACCTAATTCCACCGCCGCAACTTTCTGTATCCATGAAATCCCATCTTGGGGCCTGTTCCGGAGCTCCGCCGGAGAGGGTCGTCATCATGGAGGGCTTCTACATCATCCTAGCCCCTCCGATGAAGTGTGAGTAGTTTACCTCAGACCTTCGGGTCCATAGTTAGTAGCTAGATGGCTTCTTCTCTCTTTTTGGATCTCAATACAAAGTTCTTCCCCTCTCTTGTGGAGATCTATTCGATGTAATCTTCTTTTTGCGGTGTGTTTGTTGAGACCGATGAATTGTGGGTTTATGATCAAGTCTATCTATGAATAATATTTGAATCTTCTCTGAATTCTTTTATGTATGATTGGTTATCTTTGCAAGTCTCTTCAAATTATCCGTTCGGTTTGGCCAACTAGATTGGTAGTTCTTGCCATGGGAGAAGTGCTTAGCTTTGGGTTCGATCTTGCGGTGTCCTTTCCAAGTGACAGAAGGGGTAGCAAGGCACGTATTGCATCATTGCCATCGAGGATAACAAGATGGGGTTTATTTCATATTGCATGAATTTATATCTCTACATCATGTCATCTTGCTTAAGGCATTACTCTGTTTTTAACTTAATACTCTAGATGCATGCTAGATAGCGGTCGATGAGTGGAGTAATGGTAGTAGATGCAGAATCGTTTCGGTCTACTTGTCACGGACGTGATGCCTATATACATGATCACGCCTAGATATTCTCATAACTATGCTCAATTCTGTCAATTGCTCAATAGTAATTTGTTCACCCACCGTAGAATACTTATGCTCTTGAGAGAAGCCACTAGTGAAACCTATGGCCCCCGGGTCTATTCTCATCATAGCAATCTCCATCACTTTAATCTTACTTTGCTTTTACTTTTTACTTTGCATCTTTATACCAAAAATACCAAAAATATTATATCTATCAGATCTCACTCTCGTAAGTGACCTGAAGGGATTGACAACCCCTAATCGCGTTGGTTGCGAGTAGCTATCGTTTTGTGCAGGTACGAGGGACTTGAGCGTGGCCTCCTACTGGATTGATACCTTGGTTCTCAAAAACTGAGGGAAATACTTACGCTACTCTGCCGCATCATCCCTTCCTCTTCAGGGAAAACCAACGCAAGCTGAAGACGTAGCAAGAAGGATTTCCCGCGCCGTTGCCGGGGAGTCTACGCATAAAGTCAACATACCATGTACCCATCACAATCCCTATCTCTCGCATTACATTATTTGCCATTTGTCTCTCATTTTCCTCTCCCCCACTTCACCCTTACTGTTTTATTCGCCCTCTCTCTCTATCCTCCCTCTCTATTTGCCTCTTTTGCCCGTTTGCTCTTGTTTGCTTGTGTGCTAGTTTGGTTGTTTGTCTCGATGGCTCAAGATAATACTAAATTGTGTGACTTCATCAATACCAATAATAATGATTTCCTTAGCACTCCGATTGCTCCTCTTACCGATGCTGAATCTTGTGAAATCAATGCTGCTTTGTTGAATCTTGTTATGAAAGATCAATTCGCCGGCCTTCCTAGCGAAGATGCCGCTACTCATCTGAATATCTTCATTGATTTATGTGATATGCAAAAGAAAAAAGATGTCGATAATGATGTCGTTAAATTGAAGCTATTTCCTTTTTCACTTAGAGATCGTGCTAAAGCTTGGTTTTCGTCTTTGCCTAAGAATAGTATTGATCCTTGGAACAAGTGCAAAGATGCTTTTATCTCTAAGTATTTCCCTCCCGCTAAGATCATCTCTCTTAGAAACGATATTATGAACTTTAAGCAACTTGATCATGAACATGTTGCACAAGCTTGGGAGAGAATGAAATTAATGATACATAATTGCCCTACTCATGGTTTGAATTTGTGGATGATTATACAAAAAATTTATGCCGGATTGAATTTTGCTTCTAGAAATCTTTTAGATTCGGCCGCGGGAGGCACTTTTATGGAAATCACTTTAGGAGATGCTACTAAACTCCTAGATAATATTATGGTTAATTATTCTCAATGGCATACTAAAAGATCTTCTAATAAAAAAGTGCATGCGATAGAAGAAATCAATGTTTTGAGTGGAAAGATGGATGAACTTATGAAATTATTTTCTACTAAGAGTGTTTCTTCTGATCCTAATGAGATGCCTTTGTCTACTTTGATTGAGAATAACAATGAATCTATGGATGTGAATTTTGTTGGTAGGAATAATTTTGGTAACAACGCTTATAGAGGGAATTTTAATCCTAGGCCATATCCTAGTAATCCTTCTAATAATTATGGGAATTCCTACAACAACTCTTATGGAAATTATAATAAGATGCCCTCCGAATTTGAGAATAGTGTTAAAGATTTTATGAATTCACAAAAGAATTTTAATGCTTTGCTTGAAGAGAAATTGCTTAAAGTTGATGATTTGGCTAGAAACGTTGATAGAATTTCTCTTGAGATTGATTCTTTAAAGATTAGATCTATTCCTCCTAAGCATGATATCAATGAGTCTCTCAAAGCCATGAGAATTTCCATTGATGAGTGCAAGGAAAGAACCGCTAGGATGCGTGCTTCCAAAGATACCTTTATTAAAGCGTGTTCTTCCAATCCCTATGAAAATAATGATGAAGATCTAAAAGTTATTGATGTGTCCCCTATTAAATATTTGTTTTTCAATATGAATCTTGATAATGATGGGACTGAATATGATCTTCCTTTACCTAGAAGGCGTTCTAAAAATTTGGAGTATTTAGATCTTTACGATGAAATTGATGAAAGTGGGATTGAAAGAAATAAAAATCTAGATGTTGCTAAACCCACTATATTGGATTTCAAGGAATTTAATTATGCAAGTTGCTCTTTAATTGATTTTATTTCCTTGTTGCAATCCGTGCTAAATTCTCCACATGCTTATAGTCAAAATAAAGCCTTCACCGAACATATTGTTGATGCCTTGGTGCAATCTTATGAAGAAAAACTTGAGTTGAAAGTTTCTATCCCTAGAAAACTCTATGATGAGTGGGAACCAACTATTAAAATTAAAATTAAAGATCATGAGTTTTATGCTTTGTGTGATTTGGGTGCTAGTGTCTCCACTATTCCCAAGACTTTATGTGATTTGCTAGATTTCCGTAATTTTGACGATTGCTCTCTAAACTTGCATCTTGCGGATTCTACTATTAAGAAACCTATGGGAAGGATTAATGATGTTCTTATTGTCGCAAATAGGAATTATGTGCCCATAGATTTCATTGTTCTTGATATAGATTGCAATCCTTCTTGCCCTATTATTCTTGGGAGACCTTTCCTTAGAACGGTTGGTGCGATTATTGGTATGAAGGAAGGGAATATTAGATTTCAATTTCCATCAAAAAGGGCATGGAAGACTTTCCAAGAAAGAAAATAAAATTTCCATATGAAACTATCATGAGAGCCACTTATGGATTGCCTACCAAAGATGGCAATACCTAGATCTATCCTCGCTTTTATGCCTAGCTAGGGGCGTTAAACGATAGCGCTTGTTGGGAGGCAACCCAATTTTATTTTTATTCCTTGCTTTTTGCTCATGCTTAGTAATAAATAAATTACTCCTCTGTTTTGGTTGTGTTTTTTGTGTTTAATTAGTGTTTGTGCCAAGTAGAACCGTTGGGAAGACTTGGGGAAAGTCTTGTTGAACTTGCTGTAAAAAAACAGAAACTTTAGCGCTCACGAGAACTGCTGTCATTCTTATTTGAAGAGTGATATTTGGTTAATTATTTTTGAAGATGATTAATAGATAAATTCCTCACGTCCAGCAATTTATTTTAGAATTTTTGGGGTTCCAGATCATGCGCTAGCTACAGATTACTACAGACTGTTCTGTTTTTGACAGATTCTGTTTTTCGTGTGTTGTTTGCTTATTTTGATGAATCTATGGTTAGTAAAATAGTTTATAATCCATAGAGAAGTTGGAATACAGTAGGTTTAAAACCAATATAAATAAATAATGAGTTCATTACAGTACCTTGAAGTGGTCTTTTGTTTTCTTTCGCCAACGGAGCTCACGAGTTTTCTACTTTAAGTTTTGTGTTGTGAAGCTTTCAAGTTTTGGGTGAAATCTTTTGATGGATTATGGAACAAGGAGTGGAAAGAGCCTAAGCTTGGGGATTCCCATGTCACCCCCAAGATAATCCAAGTACACCAAAAAGTCGAAGCTTGGGGATGCCCCGGAAGGCATCCCCTCTTTCGTCCACTTCCATCGGTAATTTACTTGGAGCTATATTTTTATTCACCAACATGATATGTGTTTTGCTTGGAGCGTCTTGTATTATTTGTGTCTTTGTGTATTAGTATTCCACAATCATCCTTGCTGTACACACCTTTTGAGAGAGCCATACATGAATTAAAATTTGATAGAATACTCTATGTGCTTCACTTATATCTTTTGAGCTAAGTAGTTTTGCTCTATGTGCTTCACTTATATCTTTTGAGCTATGTAGTTTTGCTCTATGTGCTTCACTTATATCTTTTGAGCTAAGTAGTTTTGCTCTATGTGCTTCACTTATATCTTTTGAGCGTTATAATTTTGCTCTATGTTCTTCACTTAGATCTTTTAGAGCACGGTGGTGGATTTGTTTTAAAGAAACTATTGATCTCTCATGCTTCACTTAAATTATTTTGAGAGTCTCTTAATACCATGGTAATTTTCTTAATAATAATATGATTGGTATTCAAGATTTGTGAAACTTTCTTTTGAGTGTGTTGAATACTAAGAAAATATTGAAGCATGATAATTGTTTTGAGATATGGAGGTGATAATATTAAAGTCATGCTAGTTGAGTAGTTGTGAATTTAAAGAATACTTGTGTTAAAGTTTGTGATTCCCGTAGCATGCACGTATGGTGAACCGTTATGTGATGAAGTCGGAGCATGATTTATTTATTGATTGTCTTCCTTATGAGTGGTGGTCGGGGACGAGCGATGGTCTTTTCCTACCAATCTATCCCCCTAGGAGCATGCGCGTAATACTTTGCTTTGATAACTTCTAGATTTTTGCAATAAGTATATGAGTTCTTTATGACTAATGTTGAGTCCATGGATTATACGCACTCTCACCCTTCCACCTTTGCTAGCCTCTCTAATACCGCACACTTTTCGCCGGTATCATACACCTACCATATACTTTCCTCAAAACAGCCACCATACCTACCTATTATGGCATTTCCATAGCCATTCTGAGATATATTGCCATGCAACTTTCCACCATCTAGTTCATCATGATACATTCATCATTGTCATATTGCTTAGCATGATCATGTAGTTGACATAGTATTTGTGGCAAAGCCACCGTTCATAATTTCTTCATACTTGTCACTCTTGATTCATTGCATATCCCGGTACACCGCCGAAGGCATCCATATAGAGTCATACTTTATTTTAGAATCGAGTTGTAATCATTGAGTTGTAAATAAATAAAAGTGTGATGATCATCATTTAATAGAGCGTTGTCCCAAAAAAAAAAGAGAAAGTCCAAAGAAAAAAAAAGAAGGCCCAAAAAAAAGAGAAAATAAATAAAAGGGGGCAATGCTACTATCCTTTTACCACACTTGTGCTTCAAAGTAGCACCATGATCTTCATAGTAGAGAGTCTCTCATGTTATCACTTTCATATACTAGTGGGAATTTTACATTATATAACTTGGCTTGTCTATTCCAATGATGGGCCTCCTCAAGTGCCCTAGGTCTTCGTGAGCAAGCAAGTTGGATGCACACCCACTAGTTTCTTTTGTTGAGCTTTCATACATTTATAGCTCTAGTGCATCCGTTGCATGGCAATCCCTACTCACTCACATTGATATCTATTGATGGGCATCTCCATAGCCCGTTGATATGCCTAGTTGATGTGATACTATCTTCCCCTCCTTTTTGTCTTCTCCACAACCACCATTCTATTCCACCTATAGTGCTATATCCATGGCTCACGCTCATGTATTGCGTGAAGATTGAAAAAGTTTTGAAAAAGCTAGAGTATGAAACAATTACTTGGCTTGTCATCGAGGTTGTGCATGATTTAAATACTTTGTGTGGTGAAGATAGAGCATAGCCAGACTATATGATTTTGTAGGGATAACTTTCTTTGGCCATGATATTTTGAGAAGACATAATTGCTTTGTTAGTATGCTTGAAGTATTATTATTTTTATGTCAATATAAACTTTTTTCTTGAATCTTTCGAATCTGAATATTCATATCACAATTAAGAAGTTTTGCATTGAAATTATACCAGAAGTTTTGGACTATATTGGGCTTTATTTTCCACTTTTATATTATTTTTGGGACTAACCTATTAACCGGAGGCCCAGCCTAGAATTGCTGTTTTTTTTGCCTATTTCAGTGTTTCGAAGAAACAAAATATCAAACGGAGTCCAAACGGAATAAAACGTTCAGGAACATGATTTTATCACCGAACGTGATCTAGGAGACTTGGACCCTACTCCAAGGAGTCAAAGAGGAGGTCACGAGGGTGGGGGTGCCAACCCCCTAAGGCGCGCCCCCCTGCCTCGTGGGCCCCTCGATGCTCCACCGACGTACTCCTTCCTCCTATATATACATGCGTACCCCCAAACGATCATAATAGGAGCCAAAAACCTAATTCCACCGCCGCAACTTTCTATATCCATGAAATCCCATCTTGAGGCCTGTTCCGGAGCTCCGCCGGAGAGGGTCGTCATCATGGAGGGCTTCTACATCATCCTAGCCCCTCCGATGAAGTGTGAGTAGTTTACCTCAGACCTTCGGGTCCATAGTTAGTAGCTAGATGGCTTCTTCTCTCTTTTTGGATCTCAATACAAAGTTCTTCCCCTCTCTTGTGGAGATCTATTCGATGTAATCTTCTTTTTGCGGTGTGTTTGTTGAGACCGATGAATTGTGGGTTTATGATCAAGTCTATCTATGAATAATATTTGAATCTTCTCTGAATTCTTTTATGTATGATTGGTTATATTTGCAAGTCTCTTCGAATTATCCGTTCGGTTTGGCCAACTAGATTGGTAGTTCTTGCCATGGGAGAAGTGCTTAGCTTTGGGTTCGATCTTGCGGTGTCCTTTCCAAGTGACAGAAGGGGTAGCAAGGCACGTATTGCATCGTTGCCATTGAGGATAACAAGATGGGGTTTATTTCATATTGCATGAATTTATATCTCTACATCATGTCATCTTGCTTAAGGCGTTACTCTGTTTTTAACTTAATACTCTAGATGCATGCTAGATAGCGGTCGATGAGTGGAGTAATGGTAGTAGATGCAGAATCGTTTCGGTCTACTTGTCACGGATGTGATGCCTATATACATGATCACGCCTAGATATTCTCATAACTATGCTCAATTCTGTCAATTGCACAACAGTAATTTGTTCACCCACCGTAGAATACTTATGCTCTTGAGAGAAGCCACTAGTGAAACCTATGGCCCCCGGGTCTACTCTCATCATATCAATCTCCATCACTTTAATCTTACTTTGCTTTTACTTTTTACTTTGCATCTTTATAACAAAAATACAAAAAATATTATATCTATCAGATCTCACTCTCGTAAGTGACCGTGAAGGGATTGACAACCCCTAATCGCGTTGGTTGCGAGTACCTATCGTTTTGTGCAGGTACGAGGGACTTGAGCGTGGCCTCCTACTGGATTGATACCTTGGTTCTCAAAAACTGAGGGAAATACTTACGCTACTCTGATGCATCATCCCTTCCTCTTCGGGGAAAACCAACGCAAGCTCAAGACGTAGCAGCCACACGCAAGCCCCTCGTACCTACACAAACAAATAAGAACCTCGCAACCAACGCGATAAAGGGGTTGTCAATACCTTCACGGTCACTTACGAGAGTGAGATCTGATAGAGATGATAAGATAATATTTTTGGTATTTTATGATAAAAAGTAAAGATTAAAAAATAAAAGGTTATAGAAATAGCTTGTTGACGGGAGATTAATATAATGGAGAATAGACCCGGGGCCATAGGTTTCACTAGTGGCTTCTCTCAAGATAGCATAAGTATTACAGTGGGTGAACAAATTACTGCCGAGAAATTGATAGAAAAGCGAAAAATAATGAGAATATCTAGGCATGATCATGTATATAGGCATCACGTCTGTGACAAGTAGACCGACTCATGTCTGCATCTACTACTATTACTCCACACATCGACCGCTATCCAGCATGCATCTAGAGTATTAAGTTCATAAGAACAGAGTAACGCATTAGATAAGATGACATGATGTAGAGGGATAAACTCAAGCAATATGATATAAACCCCATCTTTTTATCCTCGATGGCAACAATACAATACGTGTCATTTCCCTTTCTGTCACTGGGATCAAGCACCGCAAGATTGAACCCAAAGCTAAGCACTTCTCCCATTGCAAGAAAGATCAATCTAGTAGGCCAAACCAAACTGATAATTCGAAGAGACTTACAAAGATAACCAATCATACATAAAAAAAATTCGGAGAAGAATCAAATATTGTTCATAGATATACTTGATCATAAACCCACAATTCATCGGATCTCGACAAACACAACGCAAAAAGAGATACATCGAATAGATCTCCAAGATAATCGAGGAGGACTTTGTATTGAGATCCAAAGAGAGAGAAGAAGCCATCTAGCTACTAGCTATGGACCCGAAGGTCTGAGGTAAACTACTCACACATCATCGGAGGGGCCATGGAGTTGATGTAGAGGCCCTCCGTGACCAATGCCCCCTCCGGCGGAGCTCCAGAAAGGCCCCAAGACGGGATCTCTTGGGTACAGAAGGTTGTGGCGGTGGAATAGGGTTTTGCGGTGCTCCTCAATGTTTTTCGGGGTATATCAACATATATAGGAGGAAGAAGTAGGTCGGTTGAGCCACGAGGGCCCATGAGGGGGAGGGCGCGCCCAGGGGGGTAGGCGCACCCCCTGCCTCGTGGCCTCCTCGTTGGTTGATTGACGTCCACTCCAAGTCCTCTGGATCACGTTTGTTCCAAAAATCACGCTCCCGAAGGTTTCATTCCGGTTGGACTCTGTTTGATATTCCTTTTCTGTGAAACACTGAAATAGAAAAAAACAGCAATTTGCACTAGGCCTTGGGTTAATAGGTTAGTCTCAAAAATAATATAAAGGTGTATAATAAAGCCCATTAAACATCCAAAACAGAATATATATAATAGCATGGAACAATCAAAAATTATAGATACGTTGGAGACGTATCATTCTGCGGGGGGAACTTCCCTCCCGGAGGGGGAAATCATCGTCATCATCATCACCAATGACTCTCCCATCTTGGGGAGGGTAATCTTCATCAACATCTTCAACATCACTATCTCCTCTCAAACCCTAGTTCATCTCTTGTGTTCAATCTTTGCATCGGAACCTTAGATTGGTGCTTGTGGGTGACTAGTAGTATTGATTACATCTTGTAGTTGATTACTATATGGTTTATTTGGTGGAAGATTATATGTTGATATCCATTATGATATTTAATACCCCTCTGATCTTGAGCATGATTATCATTTGTGAGTACTTACTTTTGATTTAATACCCCTCTGATATGTGTTCAATATTTTGATAGTATGTATGTTGTGATTCCCTTAGTGGTGTCATGTGAACGTCGACTACATGACACTTCACCATATTTGGGCCTAAGGGAATGCATTGTGGAGTTGTTATTAGATGATGGGTTCCTAGAGTCACAAATGCTTAAACCCTAGTTTATGAGCTATTCCGTAATGGACAGATTTGGATCCAAAATTTAATGCTATGGTTAGATTTTATCTTAATACTTTTCTCGTAGTTGTGGAGGCTTGCGAGGGGGTTGATCATAAGTAGGAGGCTTGTTCAAGTAAGAACATCACCTAAGTGCCAGTCCACCCACATATCAAATTATCAAAGTAGCGAACACAAATCGAATCAACATGATGAAAGTAACTAGATGAAATTCCCGTGTATCCTCAAGAACCTTTGCTTATTATAAGAGACCGTTTTGGCCTGTCCTTTGCCACAAAAGGATTGGGCTACCTTGCTGCATATTATTTACCATTACCGTTACTTGGTCGTTACAAATTATCTTGCTATCAAACTATCTGTTACCGACAATTTCAGTGCTTGTAGAAATTACCTTGCTAAAAACCACTTGTTATTTCCTTATGCTCCTCGTTGGGTTTGACACTCTTGCTTATCGAAAGGACTACGATTGATCCCCTATACTTGTGGGTCATCAGTATCCATGAAAAATCAATTTAGGCCCTCTCCGGCACCCTTTCGGAGGGGGCCATCATCACCGGAGGCCACGGAGGAGGAAGCCAAAGGGGGCCATTATCGCCATGGAGGCCAAGGACTAGAGGGAGAACCTTTCCCCATCCAGGGGGAAGCCATGGAGGAGGAAGCATAAGGGGGAGACTCTCTCTCCCCCTATCTCTCGATGGCGCTGGAGTGCCGCAGGGGGAACCATCGCCGTGGTGAGCGTCTTTGATAACCCACAAGTATAGAGGATCGCAATAGTTTTTGAGGTAGAGTATTCAACCCAAATTTATAGATTCAACACAAGGGGAGCCAAAGAATATTTGAAGGTATTAGTAGTTGAGTTGTCAATTCAACCACACCTCGAGATTAATTATCTGTAGCGAAGTGATCAGTAGCAAAGTAGTTTGACAGTTTTGATAGTAGTGACCGCAACAATAGTAACAGTAACAGTGATAGCAGTAATTTTGTAGGAAGCGTAACAGTGATGATAGCAGTAGTAACTTAGTGGAAACAATATAAGATCAATTCGTAGGCATTGGATCGGTGACTTGTTCGATGATATTCATCATGTGACAGTTATAACCTAGGGCTACTCGGTACTAGCTCTAGTTCATCGATATAATGTAGGCATGTATTCCGTAAATAGTCATACGTGCTTTATTAAAAGAACTTGCATGACATCTTTTGTCCTACCCTCCCGTGGCAGCGGGGTCCATATTGGAAACTAAGGGATATTAAGGCCTCCTTTTAATAGAGAACCGGAACAAAGCATTAACACATAGTGAATACATTAACTCCTCAAACTACGGTAATCACCAGAAGAAGTCCCGGTTATTGTCACTCCGGGGTTACCGGATCATAACACGTAGTAGGTGACTATAACTTGCAAGATCGGATCTAGAACATGGATATCATGGTGATAGCATAAACGGTTCAGATCTGAAATCATGGCACCCGGGCCCAAAGTGACAAGCATTAAGCATGGCAAAGTCATAGCAACATCAATCTAAGAACATAGTGGATACTAGGGATCAAGCCCTAACAAAACTAACTCGATTACATGATGAATCTCATCCAACTCCTCACCGACCAGTGATCCTATGAAGGAATTACTCACTTCCGATGGGGAGCATCATGGAATTGGCGATGGAGAAGGGTTGGTGATGACGAAGAACGAAGATCCCCCTCTCCGGAGCTCCAAGCAGACTCCAGATCTACCCTCCCGAGGAAGAACATGGCTTGACGGCGGCTCCATCTCATGGATCATGATAATTCTTTTCTCCCTGATTTTTTATCCAAAAATAAGAATTTATAGCGTTGGTTTCAGGGTCAGCGGGGCCGCTAGGTGGGGACAACCCACCTGGGCATGCCAGGAGAGGGGGCGTGTCCTGGTGGGTTGTGCCCACCCAGGTGCCCCTCTCCTGCAGGTCTTGGCTCCAGAAAATTCTTATTATTGATATAAAAAATCCTCGCAAAGTTTCGTTCCATCCTGAGAACTTTTATTTCTGCACAAAAACAACACCATGGTAGTTCTGCTGAAAACAGCGTCAGTCCGGGGTTAGTTTCATTCAAATCATGCAAATTAGAGTCCAAAACAAGAGGAAAAGCATTAGGAAAAGTAGATACATTGGAGACGTATCAGTCTTCATCAACATCACCATCTTCATCACCTTCCTCATCTCTTTCCGGCGGTCCACTCTCCCGCACCCCACTGTAATCCCATACTTGAACATGGTGCTTTATGCCGCATATTATGATCCAATGATGTGTTGCCATCCTATGATGTTTTTGAGTAGATTTCTTTTGTCTTTTGGGTTAACTGATGATCTAGATTGGTTTGAGTTGTATGTTTTATTTTGGTGTTGTCCTATGGTGCCTTCCGTGATGCGCACATATGAAGGATTCCCGATGTAGGGTGTTGCAATACGTTCATGATTCACTTATAGTGGGTTACTAGAGTGACAGAAGATTAAACCCGAGTAAGAGGGTTGTTGCGTATGGGATAAAGGGGACTTGATACTTAATGCTATGGTTGGGTTTTACCTTAACTAGAAGAGTTGCCGGCAGTTACGGAGCCATTCCTTTTAAGCTAGTAGGAACCTTGTTGTTGCAGCGTATTTGGGGGCATTGGACATGGTCTCCATGTCGCCAGCAACGACGGCGTAGTTGATCCCCAGCTGAGTCGACCACAAGCATGACAGCTATAAGGAGCAGGCCAACAAGCAACAACATGAGTATAAGGTTTGGTAGTCAACCATGTGGCTACTCTGTTGAAGGCACAGAGCTACTACCTCTCTTTCACATGGAAGCACTAAGAAAAATAGCAAATGAACCCCACAACCAACATGCACACATGTAGCAAGTATTTCTTTTGTGAATCTAAATGAACACACACAGGCCTGGAAAAGCAATAAGCAAAAACCTAAGAATCAGAATCAGTACAGGAAGCATAGAGGGGGAGTTTCCCCCAATATAATCAACAAGATGAACACAAGCGCACTAAATCAGAATCAGTACAGGAAGCATAGAAGGGCGTTTCCCGCCAATATAACCAAGATGAACACAAGCGCACACACAGGCCCACAAAAGTGACAAGATGAACACCGTCTGGCCAAATTGGAGATGGACGGGGAGACTCCCCGCCGCCTCCAATAAAGGGAGTCCGCTGGGCCGACTCCCCGCCGCCGCCAACAAAGGGAACTATCGGAGATGGATGGGGAGATAGGCAGTGGAGCAGCGGCGTGCGTGCTTACCGCTGCGGCGCGGAGGGCGGGACCGCGATGATGACGGTGACATATGACGGTGGGGAAGGAAGAGATGACGCCGCATGGAGGCTAGGAGCCCGGCCTTGGCTGTTGCTTGATTGCTGGAGATGCTGAGCGGCAGTTTCCCATGTGTGCGGGGCCCGAGAGAGGAGAGGAAGTTGAGGAAGGGGGACGACAGAGGAGAGGAGGTTGAGGAAGGGGAGACATGAGGCCGCCGGTGGAAGGAGGTTGAGGAAGGGGGGCGGGAGGCCGTCGGTGGAGGGGGTCTCGATCTAGATCTGGCTTGGGGTGGGTGGCGTGGGAGTGGAGTGGGTGGTTGGTGGCATAGCAGCAGCGTGGTGTGTCCCACCTTCGCTACAACTATCAACTAGTAGTAGCGCAGGTTTTATACCCCACGCTACGACTATTGTCTGTTGAGGAGGTAGGATGGAACTCATTTAGTTGTAGCGCAGGTTTTTTGTGCTTGCGTTACTAATATTCCATACCAGTAGCGCGTTTTTTTGCCCGTTCTACTACATAGCGCGGGCCAAATAACCCACGCTACTACTAAATGTCTATCTATAGAGGTTTTCCTAGTAGTGGGCCATCAAATCTGAGATAGGATCCATGTATGAGAACAAAGTGTGGACTTTGGTGGGCTTGTCCGATGATCGGCAAGCCATTGAGAATAAATGGATCTTCAAGAAGAAGACTGACGTTGATGGTAATGTTACTGTCTGCAAAGCTTGACTTTTCGTGAAAGGTTTTCTATAAGTTCAAGGAGTTTACTACGATGAGACTTTCTTACCTGTAGCGATGCTTAAGTCTGTCCGAATCATGTTAGCAATTGCCGCATTTTATAATTATAAAATCTGGCAAATGGATGTCAAAACTGCATTCCTTAATGGATTTCTTAAAGAAGAGTTGTATATGATGCAACCAGAAGGTTTTGTCGATCGTAAAGGTGCTAACAAAGTGTGCAAGCTCTAGCGATCCATCTATGGACTGGTGCAAGCATCTCGGAGTTGGAATATACGCTTTGATGAGGTCATCAAAGCATATGGTTTTATACAGACTTACGGTGAAGCCTGTATTTACAAGAAAGTGAGTGGGAGCTCTGTGGCATTTCTGGTATTATATGTGGATGACATATTGTTGATTGGAAATGATACAAAATTTCTAGATAGCATAAAAGGATACTTGAATAAGAATTTGTCAATGAAAGACCTCGGTGAAGCTGCTTATATATTGGGCATCAAGATCTATAGATATAGATCGAGACACTTAATAGGACTTTCACAAAGCACGTACCTTGATAAAGTTTTGAAGAAGTTCAAAATGGATCAGTCGAAGAAATGGTTCTTGCCTGTGTTATAAGGTATGAAGTTGAGTCAGACTCAAAGCCCGACCACTGCAGAAGATAGAAAGAAAATGAAAGTCATTCCCTATGCCTCAGCCATAGGTTCTATAATGTATGCTATGATGTGTACCATACATGATGTGTGCCTTGCCATAAGTCTGGCAGGGAGGAACCAAAATAATCCACGAGTGGATCACTGGATAGCGGTCAAGAACATCCTGAAGTACCTAAAAAGTACCAAGGATATGTTTCTCGTTATGGAGGTGACGAAGAGCACGTCGTAAATGGTTACATCGATGCTAGCTTCGACACTGATACGGATGACTCTAAGTCACAAACCCGTTGACTAAGCCTCTTCCGCGAGCAAAACATGATCAGCACCAAGACTCCATGGGTGTTAGATTCATTACAATGGAATCTAGATTATTGACTCTAGTGAAAGTGGGAGACTCAAGGAAATATGCCCTAGAGGCAATAATAAAGTTGTTATTTTATATTTCCTTATTCATGATAAAGGTTTATTATTCATTCTAGAATTGTATTGATCGGAAACTTAAATACATGTGTGAATACATTAACATATACCGTGTCCCTAGTAAACCTCTACTAGACTAGCTCGTTGATCAAAGATGGTTAAGGTTTCCTAACCATTGACATGTGTTGTCATTTGATAATGGGATCACATCATTAGGAGAATGATGTGATGGACAAGACCCATCCGTTAGCTTAGCATAATGATCGTTCAGTTTATTG
This sequence comes from Triticum urartu, assembly GCF_003073215.2. NCBI lineage: Eukaryota > Viridiplantae > Streptophyta > Magnoliopsida > Poales > Poaceae > Triticum > Triticum urartu. Next base: position 89,936,168 of record NC_053024.1, read on the forward strand.
CTATTGCTTTCTTCATGTCAAATACATATTCCTTCGACTATGAGATTATGCAACTCCCGGATATCGGAGGAATACATTGTGTGCTATAAAACATCACAACGTAACTGGGTGATCATAAAGATGCTCTACAGGTATCTCCAAAGGTGTTTGTTGAGTTGGCATAGATCGAGATTAGGATTTGTCACTCCGAGTATCGGAGAGGTATCTTTGGGCCCTCTCGGTAATACACATCATAAGAAGCCTTGCAAGCAAAGTGACTAATGAGTTAGTTACAGGATGATGTATTATGGAACGAGTAAATAGACTTGCCGGTAACGAGATTGAACTAGGTATGAAGATACCGACGATCAAATCTCAGGCAAGTAACATACCGATGGACAAAGGGAATTACGTATGTTGTCATAACGGTTCGACCAATAAAGATCTTCCTAGAATATGTAGGAGCCAATATGGGCATCCAGTTTCCGCTATTGGTTATTGACCGGAGAGGTGTCTCGGTCATGTCTACATAGTTCTCGAACCCATAGGGTTCGCACGCTTAACGCTCGTTGACGATATAGCACTACTAGGGAAAAGCCTACCAGTAGTGCCGATTTTAGGTATAGCAGTAGCACGGTCGACCGCACTACTGCTACGGCCTACAGCTAGAGCGTAGCAGTGGCGTGGGTTTTCCCGCGCTACTGATATACCTACTTAGCAGTAGCGCTTTCGCTAGAACGCGCTACTAGTAGTTACTAGCAGCGCCTCTCTATATGCGCTACTACTATTAGTATTCTATTTCTTTTCTGTTCTATGTCATATTCATACACCATTGTACAAGTTTTCATACAATACCAATTTAGAGATTGCTTTTACATCATAATGAGTTATTACATCATTGGGTGAAAGAACTGTTGTTTAGTTTCAAGTGGATGGATCCAAAGTGACCAAGTCATGGATTAGCGTGACTTGGTCTCTTTGGATCCATCCACTTGAAATTAATCTGTGGTTCTTTCACCCAATGACGTAATAAGTCATCATCATCATTATCATCATAATCATCATCATCCTCATCATCATAATATCATTAACAACTTAACATCATAATACATCATTAACTCTAACACATTGTACCACATAATAACAACTTCTCATCATCATCATAGTCATAATCAACACTAACTAATTGTTCTTAATACCTAGGACCTACTCCTCTCTCCTAGGTAAAATACCATAAAAGAGATAAACTGGTCCATCTCCATAATGGAGAATGGAGATAAACCTATCTCCAACTTGTGGCTTCCGCACAATCATGTTGTCTCCAATTAGTTGCATGTGCGCATTCATCACTTTGATCCATTCTTTAATTTTGAGTCTTCCATCATTTCAAGAAATCGAGTATGTAGTATAGAAAGCTTTCGAAGGAGTTGGTCGCAAGTTAACAATATGCATATAACCTTTGGTAAACAGCATGCAAGGCACAACCTCCTTCGGGATCCTCTATTGAAAAATGTAATAGTAACATATAATGTTATCAATGTAGTTTATATACTTAAGAAGAATGTATGCAATAAAGTTACATCATTAACAAAATCTTACCAAGTTTTTGGCAATGAAGTTACCATCATGCAATTTATGCACTAGTGGCACGTATCCAGTAAAATTTGGGAGGATAGAATGATTGGTTTTAAAGGCCTCAACATCATCTATGAATGCGACAAAATAACATTTCTCCTCACAATTAAGCTCGAAGTCATAGTTGTAGTATGTCATGTCTACTGCCTTCCGAGTATTTTTGGAAGATAAGAAATAAGATGACAATTATAAATAAAGATGTTTAGTACCGATGAACACCAAATATTTTAAAATTAACAATATAAATTACTTAACTTAACAAATTAATTTTACAAACTCACATTTAGGAAAAACTGGAGGCATATCCACATCCACCCAGATATCGATATTATCATCATCTTCTTCTTTGGGACGAATATCAAATGTTATTTGCATACCCTCGTCAAATCCATATGCCTTGCAGAGAGCTTCCCAATTAGAGCAACCGAAATGGGAGTGGTTGTCCATATTGAACAGCTTGACTAGTAACACACACCCATGTTTAGTTCTTAAGTTTGCTCTCCTCGTCCCCGTATTCTCAAAGTCTTTGAAACCAAGCTTCTGCAATATGGTCTTGCGTGTCATGGGATGTACTAATCGAAATGAAAATAATCCAGGAATTAAACACTGACCAAAAGAAGAACAAGTGATGATATTAATTACGATGAAATGCTTGTCGTTGCGTACCATACAAACATCAAAGGTCTTGTCCAACTTCATGGTGAAAAACCTATCATTTTGCAGGTGAGGATACCTGTCGCTCAGACCCCGGTCATCGTAGCAGTAATCGCACTCCGGGATCCTATCAACATCAGACATCTCCTGTGTTCAAATTGAAAGATTAAACTTTTGAATTTCAATATATGTACTGCAAAAACTTAATTCGATCATTAATATTCATCACGGGTTGAATTCAGTCTGTCGAGACTTTTGTTGTAAACTCTCAACAGACTTAAAGTCCCAACTGGCTTAAAGTCAACCCAAAATGTCGTTTAATGCTCTTTCCAGCAAATCCAAGGCACTTGATATTCCCTACATTCTAGCACAAGCCATGCTAAAATTCATGGAAAAATCCATCATGACATTTGCCAAAAAGGACATATCGAGCGCCTGAAATTTACCGGAATGGAAATTAATCAACACTCCAGGAAAACATAGGCCACTCTGAGGTGTTCCCTGCAAACATAGGCCACTTGGCTACATCATCATCATCAACATCAACGACATGGGGATTTGGCTGCTCTCACCTCAACGTCAAAGGGGTCGGTGACGGGGATGATGATGGGGATCATGCAAGGGCTCCTTGATGTATGCAAAAACAAAATATAAACCCTATAAGCTATCAACTAAACATTATTATGCTGAATCAAAAGACCTACATTCACTAAAAATTCAATATATCTTATAACCCAAATATTTCATTTGGTTAAGAAGCATAACTAATGTTTCTTACTAAAAAATTTCCATACCTAAATTCTCTTACTAAAAATTCATGTTACTAATTTCTCATATGGCATGGCATTGCGATACATTTCTATATTGAAAATTTTGTATACCTAAACAATTTCTATTACTAAATTTGTATACCTACATTCAAATTACCTACATTCTACAAGAACAAGAACAGATAAGGGATGGAGGGAGGGGGAGAGGAGGGGGGAGGAAGGAGGGATGGAGGGAGAGGAGGGGGAGGAAGGAGGGAGGGAGGGAGAGGAGGGGGGAAGAAGGAGGGAAGAAGGGAGAGGAGGGGGGAAGAAGGAGGAAGGAAGGGAGAGGAGGGGGAGGAAGGAGGGATGGAGGGAGGAGGGGGAGGAAGAGGTGCCTCACTGGCGGTGGCGCACAGGCGACGGGCGACGGTGACGGCCGGGTGGTGCAGCGCCGCCGCCGACAACGGCAGGGGGTGGTGGCGCGCGGGCGGCAGCGGTGGGCGACGGTGACGGGGATGGTGACCAGAGAGTGTGAGTGAGAGTGTGTCATGAGGGAGAGGGAAACGGGGGGACGACCGGAACATAGGATACGGTCGTTTTAGTAGTAGCGCAGGAAGCCCAAAGGCGCTATCGCTAAAATATTAGTTGTAGCGCGTTTACAGGAAAAGCGCTACTGCTAATGCTAAGCATGTAAGAAAACATCAAAAATACATTGGTCATCAAAAATCTTTTTGTGTAGAATCTGAATTGTCAATATGAGTCCTCACTGGTATAGGAATCGGTGAAGAGTCATATTGCGGCCACAAATCCTACACATAGAGTTCAATGAAGACCAAGTGGTTGTGATAGTTTGAGAAGTAACATATTTAAGGTGGTAAACACCATGTTCGTGGAGCGAGGTGGGACTAAACTTAGTTGCAAGGAGTGGACTAACCTTAGCAGTAGCGTGCGTTGGAGAAAAGAGATGCTGCTAAGTTCAATAGCAGTAGCGCATTTACGAAACAGGCGCTACTGCTATACCTAGTATGGCGGCAAGGTCGTGGAAATTGTAGTAGTAGTGTTGTTTCATCCTGACGCGCTACTGCTATGCAGATATCAGTAGCATGGTCTATTGTCACACGCTACTGCTAAGTAGCAGTAGCGCCTTATTTTAAACTGTGCTGCTGGTAAGATTCTGTGTATAAGGTTTTCTCTAATAGTGTGGTGTTACATGAGTTATATGATTTGGTGACCAAATGTTGTTAGGAGTCCTGACTGAGATCACGGACATGACAAGGAGTCTCGAAATGGTCGAGAGGTAAAAATTGATATATAGGACGATGGTATTTGGACACCTGGAGTGTTTTGGAGAAAATCAGATAGTCATCGGAGTACCGGAGGGGGTACCGGTCACCTCGGGAGGCAAGTGGGCCTATTGGGCGATTAGAGGGGATCACACCAGTCCACAAGGGGCTGGCGCACCGCCCATGGCAGTCGGCCAAGTGGGAGGAAGGAAAGGAGGGGGACTCGGCCTCCCCCTTCCTTCTCCTCCCCCCCTTTCCTTCTCCTCTCCAACAAATAAGGAAGGGGCGCCACTTGGGAAGACACCCCAAGTAGGATTCGGCCTACTTGGGCGCGTCTCCTGGCTGTCCTAGGAGGGGGGCACCTAGCACAAGCACAACAATCCCTTAGCCGGCTTAGGCGAAGCCCTACGGAGATAGCTTCACCATCACCGCCACAAGTAGGATTCAGCCTACTTGGGGGCACCCCATCCACCGTTTACACCCCCGGGCATATTTTGGTAGTGATTAGGCGAGGCCCTATGGAGATAGCTTCACCATCACCGTCACCACGCTGTCATGCTGCTGAAACTCATCCAATACCTCACCGTCTTGCTGGATCAAGAAGGCGAAGGACGTCATCGATTTGAATGTGTGCTGGACGCGAAGGTGTCATTCGTTCGGTGCTCGATCGGTTGGAACACGAAGAAGTTTGACTACATCAACCGCGTTGTCAAACGCTTCCGCTTACAGTCTTTGAGGGTACGTAGACACACTCTCTCCTCTCGTTGCTATGCATCTCCATGGATAGATCTTGCGTGTGCATAGAATTTTATTTTGTTTTCCATGCAACGTTTCCCAACACTTTGGCCCAACTGGTGTCTTCTGTTCCAGAAAAATTCTCCAAAAAGTTTCGCTCGTTTGGACTCTGTTTGGTATTGATTTCTTGCGAAGTAAAAAATAAGCAAAAAACAACAATTGGCACTGGGCACTATGTCAATAGGTTAGTCCCAAAAAAATGATATAACATTGCTAGGGAAAACCTTATACACAGAGGTATAGCAGTAGCACTGGTCAGAACTAAGTGCTACTGATACTTAGTAGTAGCGCGTGTCAGAAAAGTTCGCTACAACTATAGTTGTAGCAGTAGCGCGTCTGCACAAAAAAGCGCTACTACTATAATTCCCACACTGTTGCTGGTAGGCTGGGAATAGTAGTAGCGAGCCTGAGGAAAACACGCTATTGCTAAGTGCCATGTAGCAGCGTGTTTCTGTTGTAGAGCGCTACTGCTAAAAAAAGAAAATAAGTCAAAAAATAAATAGAAAAATAAACGAAAATGAAAGCAATAGAAAAAGGAGAAATGAAAAAAAAGAAAAAGAAAAAGAAAAATCATGGAGAAAGGCATAGCAGTAGCGTTTGTTCTTGCAAAGAGCGATAGCTACTTTAGCAGTAGCGCTTTTTGGATTCCCGCGCTATAGCTAAGTTCCTTAGATAAAAGGAAAAGAAAAAGGAAAATAAATAGCTGCTTCCTGTAGCGGTATCGCGTTTTGGCGGAAAGCGCTATAGCTAACGTAGCTATAGCGCGTTTTTCCTACCAATGCTATTGCTAGTTTGACTTAACCACGCGCGGGCTGAAGATTTTGCTAAGTCCTTTCCCTCTCTCCCCTTCCTCCCCCCACTCGATCTATCGCCGCGGACATTTGCCCTACGCCCGGGCATGCCAGAGACGCCGGCTGTCGCCTGAGCCCGGCCTCGGCCTCACCGCCGCCGCCCGAGGCCGCCCGAGGTCTCACCACCACCGCCTCGACCTCGTCGTCGCCACACTCGACCTCGCCGCTGCCACCCGAGCCCCCCCTGCACCGTCGCCGCCCGCGCCCGCCCTCGCCGCGGACCGTAAGCCTCTCCCTCTCCTCTCCCCTGCCTTCCTCTCTCTCTCTCTCTCTGCTAGATAGGGCAAATTTCATAGAGCGCTACGGTGATGATGTTCATATGAACCCTAGGTGTTCATATGAACCCTAGATTTGTATCTAAGGGAAGAAAATCTTTGGAATTCATTGCATATCTTTAATCCTTGGCGACATGTCTATATCCAAATAGAGTACTAAGTACTCACTCTCTGCGTGTCATCCCAGTCTTGGTACTCTTGTGGTTTTCTCTACTTTCTTTGTTTAGTAGGTGTTCTTGTGTTATCTAACCTTGTTTTCTCAAGTTCGTCTCTTCCAAAGTCAGCTCAAGACCACAAGGTAAGTATATGCATCACACTCATGTGCATGATGATCTCTTGCTGATGTACATATTGTTTGCAAGAAGGACTCATGAACATGAAGGTACAATTAAATTTCTACATCATTTACTCTAATGCATATATCCAAGATACATGTAGCTCATTGCTTGCTCTGTAATGCCTATGCATTCACATGCTTTTGTAGTCTATCTTCACACGAATGGTTGTACTTACATTTGATGTAACATCCCAAAATTTTAAATTTTGGAATGTTATATGAAATAAATAGTTTGGATTGTTTGTTTGATTTGTTGTGTGAAATTGAGTGGAATTTGAAACTTTTGAAAGTTGAATGAGAGGGAATAAAAGCACTTTCACAAACTTTCACTTTGCATTCTGATCTCCATGAATTCAAATTCATTTCATCACAAAACCCTAGAGTGAATATGATATGACTTCTTCCATTTAAATAAATGAAAAGGGTTTTGAAAAGATTTGAGTTTAATTTGGAAATATTTCAAATTCAGAAACTTTATGCAACTCAATGATTTTCATGAGAGAAGATAAAATGACTTCTCCAAATCATATGAAATATGAGTTGGAAGTTAAAAAAATCAAATTTAAAGTCCCTTTGAAATTATTTTCAATTTGGAGTTATTTGGTTTTTATTCAAATTATTTTTCTCCAAAAATAAAATATATGGACAATAGGGTAAAATGATTCCCTACAATAGAAAATGGAGAGAAATAAATTTGAACTTACTTTGGTATTTTATAATTTTATTTGGTTTTTAAATAAACCAGTAGCACTGTTTGCTTCATTTAAATTTTTGTGGAATTTATTTGCCGCTGAAAATATGTTCATACTTCAGAAAATCTTTTTTTGAAAATTTTGATATATAATATGCATATATAAAATTTTACTTTATTTTCGTTATTCAGTTTTCCTTTCTGTTTCTATTTAAAAAACTATACGTGCAGGCCATAATTATTTGTTGCCCACATGCGTAGCATAGTCACAACGGGTGCTCCATCTTATTTTTCCTTCATGGGCTAGGCCCAGGCAGCCATTTTTTTCTTTTTTTCCACTTTGGCCAAAATTTGAAAAACACGCAGTGGTGGTGCGTGCGCTTGGCCGACCGAACTTTTGGCGCATGGCGCACCTCTTCTCTCTTATCTATATTCCGTCTACATTTAGAGCAACTTCAACGGGTCAACCCAAACGGACGGTGTTTTTGTCCGCTTTTTGTCTGTTTGGGTCGGCCCGTCGGACACAAACGTTTGGAGCCGTGTTTGGGTCGGCGCGAGCGCCCAACGCTGATCCGACCCATTTTGACGGCGCGTCAAAAAAAGTTTAAAAGCATTTTAAAAATAAACACATGCATTTAATTAAACATAAAAGCTGGCCACGAAGGCCGATGAAAGTCCACATTACACTAATTAACATAAAAAAACAAAAAACTAGACGACCCGCTTGCTTAAGCGTCCTTGGCGGCGGCGGCGTCTGCGTCGGGGCCGGTGAGGTCGACCAGCGTCGGCGCAGGGCCGGCCTAGGGGAACGCCGTGTTCCAAAGGGCGGCAATATCGGGCTGCGCCGCCGCTGCTCGTGCCGCCATTGCCTGGGCTTGACGCGCCTCCTTTTCAGCCTCGCGCTCAAGCATCTACAGGCGCTCGCCCTCCCGACGCTCCTCGGCCAGCCGCACGTGGTGCCAGTGGTCGGGGTAGGCCGCCTCCTGCATTTTCGTCGCCCCAAGCTAGATCGGCAGAGCGCTGGCCCACTCGCGCACTACTCTGGTCCAGGAGTAGCGCTCGAGGGGGGCCGACTCCTCTGGCTCGGCTTTGGGCGGGGATGGCAGGGTCACCGGCAGCACAACGCAGTCGCCCGCTGCGGAGAGGGCCATGGCCTCCGCCATGACAGCCTGGAAAGTCGCCTCATCCGCCTCCTTCCACCGCTCCTCCTCGTCCTCGCCCTCCTTAATGGTTGTCTGGTAGGCGGCCTCGGCCTCCTGGTCCTCGTTGCGGACGACGAGCAGGGGCGGCGGCAGGCTGCGATCGATGACACGGATGCCGCGTCGCCTCGCCTCCTCGTGCTCGAAGGCGAACCATCGAGCCCAGTTGGGTGATTCGACGGCGTAGTGCGGTTCGGCACGCTGCTCCGGCATCAACAACGCCCGCCGGCCGCACCTCCTCCGCATGGGCCCTCGCCGTCCGTGGCGCCGCTGGCACTGGGATCCTCTCCGGATGCAAGTGCCAGTCATGCGGCAGCGTCGCGTCAGGGTACGGCAGAGGCACGCGGTGCTGCCAGTTGAAGGAAATATGCCCTAGAGGCAATAATAAAGTTATTATTTATTTCCTTATATCATGATAAATGTTTATTATTCATGCTAGAATTGTATTAACCGGAAACATAATACATGTGTGAATACATAGACAAACAGAGTGTCACTAGTATGCCTCTACTTGACTAGCTCGTTGATCAAAGATGGTTATGTTTCCTAACCATAGACATGAGTTGTCATTTGATTAATGGGATCACATCATTAGGAGAATGATGTGCTTGACTTGACCCATTCTGTTAGCATAGCACTTGATCGTTTAGTTTGTTTCTATTGCTTTCTTCATGACTTATACATGTTCCTATGACTATGAGATTATGCAACTCCCGTTTACCAGAGGAACACTTTGTGTGCTACCAAACGTCACAATGTAACTGGGTGATTATAAAGGTGCTCTACAGGTGTCTCCGAAGGTACTTGTTGGGTTGGCGTATTTCGAGATTAGGATTTGTCACTCCGATTGTCGGAGAGGTATCTCTGGGCCCTCTCGGTAATGCACATCACTTAAGCCTTGAAAGCATTGCAACTAATGAGTTATTTGCGGGATGATGTATTACGGAACGAGTAAAGAGACTTGCCGATAACGAGAATGAACTAGGTATTGAGATACCGACGATCGAATCTCGGGCAAGTAACATACCGATGACAAAGGGAACAACGTATGTTGTTATGCGGTTTGACCAATAAAGATCTTCGAAGAATATGTAGGAGCCACTATGAGCATCCAAGTTCCGCTATTGGTTATTGACTAGAGACATGTCTCGGTCATGCCTACATAGTTCTTGAACCCGTAGGGTCCGCACGCTTAAAGTTCGATGACGGTTATATTATGAGTTTATGTGTTTTGATGTACCGAAGGAGTTCGGAGTCCCGGATGAGATCGGGGACTTGACGAGGAGTCTCAAAATGGTCGAGACATAAAGATCGATATATTGGACAACTATATTCGGACATCGGAAAGGTTCTGAGTGATTCGGGTATTTTCGGGAGTACTGGGGAGTTGCGGGAATTCATATTGGGCCTTAATGGGCCATACGGGAAAGGAGAGAAAGGCGTAAAAGGGTGGCCGCACCCCTCCCCATGGGCTGGTCCGAATTGGACTAGGGAGGGGGCGCCCCTTCCTTCCTTCTCCTTTTCCCTTCCCTTTCCTTCTCTCCTACTCCTACTACTTGGAAGGGATCCTAGTTCTACTAGGAAAGGGGGAATCCTACTCCCAGTGGGAGCAGGACTCCCCTAGGGCGCGCCATAGAGAGGGCCGGCCCCTCCCCTCCTCCACTCCTTTATATACGTGGCCAGGGGCACCCCATAGACACAACAATTGATCTCTTGATCTCTTAGCCGTGTGCGGTGCCCCCCTCCACCATAATCCACCTCGGTCATATCATAGCGGTGCTTAGGAGAAGCCATGCATCGGTAGAACATCATCATCATCACCATTCCGTCGTGCTGACGAAACTCTCCTTCAACACTCGGCTGGATCGGAGTTCGAGGGACGTCATCGAGTTGAACATGTGCAGAACTCGGAGGTGTCGTGCGTTCGGTACTTGATCGGTCGGATCGTGAAGACGTACGACTACATCAACCGCGTTGTGCTAATGCTTCCGCTTTCGGTCTACAAGGGTACATAGACAACACTCTCCCCTCTCGTTGCTATGCATCACCATGATCTTGCATGTGCGTAGGATTTTTTTTGAAATTACTACGTACCCCAACAGTGGCATCTGAGCCAGGTTTTATGCGTAGATGTCAAATGCACGAGTATATGAGTTGTGGGCGATATAAGTCATACTGCTTACCAGCATGTCATACTTTGGTTCGGCAGTATTGTTGGATGAAGCGGCCCGGACCGACATTACGCGTACGCTTACGCGAGACTGGTTCTACCGACGTGCTTTGCACACAGGTGGCTGGCGGGTGTCAGTTTCTCCAACTTTAGTTGAACCGAATGTGGATACGCCCGGTCCTTGCGAAGGTTAAAACAGCACCAACTTGACAAACTATCGTTGTGGTTTTGATGCGTAGGTAAGAACGGTTCTTGCTCAGCCCGTAGCAACCACGTAAAACTTGCAACAACAAAGTAGAGGACGTCTAACTTGTTTTTGCAGGGCATGTTGTGATGTGATATGGTCAAGACGTGATGAGATATAAGTTGTTGTATGAGATGATCATGTTTTGTTGAAGTTATCGGCAACTGGCAAAAGCCTTATGGTTATCTCTCTATTGCATAAGATGCAAGCGCCAAATAATTGCTTTACTTTATCGCTATGCGATAACAATAGTTGCAAGAGCAATCGTTGGCGAGACAACCATGTGACGACACATTGATATAGATCAAGATGATGGAGATCACGGTGTCATGCCGGTGACGATGAAGATCATGACGATGCTTTGGAGATGGAGATCAAAGGCACAAGATGATGATGGCCATATCATGTCACTTATTATGATTGCATGTGATGTTTATCTTTTATACATCTTATTTTGCTTAGTTCGGCGGTAGCTTTATAAGATAATCTCTCACTAAATTATCAAGGTATAAGTGTTCTCTCTGAGTATGCACCGTTGCGAAAGTTCTTCGTGCCGAGAAACCACGTGATGATCGGGTGTGATAGGCTCTACGTTCAAATACAACGGGTGCAAAACAGTTGCACATGCGGAATACTCAGGTTAAACTTGATGAGCCTAGCATATAACAGATATGGCCTTGGAACACGAAGACCGAAAGGTCGAGCGTGAATCATATAGCAGATATGATCAACATAGTGATGTTCACCATTGAAACTACTCCATCTCACGTGATGATCGGACATGGTTTAGTTGATATGGATCACGTGATCACTTAGAAGATTAGAGGGATGTCTGTCTAAGTGGGAGTTCTCAAGTAATATGATTAATTGAAATTTAATTTATCATGAACTTAGTCCTGGTAGTATTAGCATATCTATGTTGTAGATCAATAGCTCGCGATGTTGCTCCCAGTTTATTGTGTTCCTAGAGAAAAATTATTTTGAAAAATGTTAGTAGCAATGATGCGGATTGGATCCGTGATCTGAGGATTATCCTCATTGCTGCACAGAAGAATTATATCTTTGATGCACCGCTAGGTGACAGACCTATTGCAGGAGTAGGGGCAGACGTTATGAACGTTTGGCTAGCTCAATATGATGACTACTTGATAGTTTAGTGCACCATGCTTAACGGCTTAGAATTGGGACTTCAAAGGTGTTTTGAATGTCATGGACCATATGAGATGTTCCAGGAGTTGAAGTTAATATTTCAAGAAAATACCCGAGTTGCGAGATATGAAGTCTCCAACAAGTTCTATAGCTAAAAAGATGGAGGAGAATAGCTCAAGCAGTGAGCATGTGCTCAGATTGTCTGGGTATTACAATCACTTGAATCAAGTGGGAGTTAATCTTCCAGATAAGATAGTGATTGACAGAATTCTCTAGTCACCATCACCAAGTTAGTAGAACTTCGTGATGAACTATGATATGCAAGGGATAACGAAAACGATTCCCAAGCTCTTCGTAATGCTGAAAACAACGAAGGTAGAAATCAAGAAAAATATCAAGTGTTGATGGTAGACAAGACCACTAGTTTCAAGAAAAGGGCAAAGGGAAGAAGGGGAACTTCAAGAAGAACGGCAAGCAAGTTGCTGCTCAAGTGAAGAAGCCCAAGTCTGGTCCTAAGCCTGATACTAAGTGCTTCTACTGCAAAGGGACTGGTCACTAGAAGCGGAACTGCCCCAAGTATTTGGCGGATAAGAAGGATGGCAAAGTGAACAAAGGTATATTTGATATACGTATTATTGATGTGTATTTTACTAGTGTTCGTAGCAACCCCTCGGTATTTGATACTGGTTCAGTTGGTAAGAGTAGTAACTTGAGACGGGAGTTGCAGAATGAACAGAGACTAGTTAAGGGTGAAGTGACGATGTGTGTTGGAAGTGGTTCCAAGATTGATATGATCATCATCGCACACTCCCTATACTTCCGGGATTAGTGTTGAACCTAAATAAGTGTTATTTGGTGTTTGCGTTGAGCATGAATATGATTTGATCATGTTTATTTCAATACGGTTATTCATTTAAGTAAGAGAATACATTGTTGTTTTGTTTACATGAATAAAACCTTATATGGTTACACACCCAATGAAAATGGTTCGTTCGATCTCGATCGTAGTGATACACATATTCATAATATTGAAACCAAAAGATGCAAAGTTAATAATGATAGTGCAACTTATTTGTGGCACTGCCGTTTAGGTCATATTGGTGTAAAGCGCATGAAGAAACTCCATGCTGATGGACTTTTGGAGTCACTTGATTATGAATCACTTGATGCTTGCAAACCATGCCTCATGGGCAAGATGACTAAGACTCCGTTCTCCGGAACAATGGAGCGAGCAACTGAATTATTGGAAATAATACATACTGATGTATGCGGTCCGATGAGTGTTAAGGCTCACGGCAAGTATCATTATTTTCTGACCTTCACAGATGATTTGAGCAGATATGGGTATATCTACTTAATGAAACACAAGTCTGAAACATTTGAAAAGTTCAAAGAATTTCAGAGTGGAGTGGAGAATCATCATAACAAGAAAATAAAAGTTTCTACGATATGATCGCAGAGGTAAAATATTTGAGTTAAGAGTTTGGCCTTCAGTTAAAACAATGTGAAATAGTTTCACTACTCACGCCACCTGGAACACCACAGTGTAATGGTGTGTCCGAACGTCATAACCGTACTTTATTAGATATGGTGCGATCTATGATGTCTCTTACCGATCTACCACTATCGTTTTGGGGTTATGCAGTAGAGACAGCTGCATTCATGTTAAATAGGGCACCATCTAAATCCGTTGAGACGACACCGTATGAACTATGGTTTGGCAAGAAACCTAAGTTGTCGTTTCTTAAAGTTTGAGGTTGCAATGCTTATGTGAAAAAAGTTTCAACCTGATAAGCTCAAACCCAAATAGGAGTAGTGCGTCTTCATAGGATACCCAAAAAGAAAATGTTGGGTACACCTTCTATCACAGATCCGAAGGCAAGATATTCGTTGCTGAGAATGGATCCTTTCTAGAGAAGGAGTTTCTCTCGAAAGAAGTGAGTGGGAGGAAAGTAGAATTTGATGAGGTAACTGTACCTGCTCCCTTATTGGAAAGTAGTTCATCACAGAAATATGTTCCTGTGACTACTACACCAATTAGTGAGGAAGCTAATGATGATGATCATGTAACTTTAGATCAAGTTGCTACCGAACCTCGTAGGTAAACCAGAGTGAGATCTGCACCAGAGTGGTACGGTAATCCTATTCTGGAGGTCATGTTACTTGACCATGACGAGCCTACGAACTATGAGGAAGCGATGATGAGCCCAGATTCCGCGAAATGGCTTGAGACCATGAAATATGAGATGAGATCCATGTATGAGAACAAAGTATGGACTTTGATTGACTTGCCCATTGATCGGTGAGCCATTGAGATTAAATGGATCTTCAAGAGGAAGACGGACGCTGATAGTAGTGTTACTATCTACAAAGCTAGAATTGTCGCAAAAAGGTTTTCGACAAGTTCAAGGTGTTGACTACGATGAGAGTTTCTCACTCGTATCTATGCTTAAGTCTATCCAAATCATGTTAGCAATTGCCTCATTTTATGAAATCTGGAAAATGGATAAACAAAACTGCATTCCTTAATGGATTTATTAAAGAAGAGTTGTATATGATGCAACCAGAAGGTTTTGTCAATCCTAAAGGTACTAACAAAATATGCAAGCTCCAGCGATCCATCTATGGACTGGTGCAAGCATCTCGGAGTTGGAATATACGCTTTGATAAGTTGATCAAAGCATATAGTTTTATACAGACTTGCGGTGAAGCCTGTATTTACAAGAAAGTGAGTGGGAGCACTACAACATTTCTGATAAGTATATGTGAATGACATATTGTTGATCAGAGATAATGTAGAATTATTTTGCAAAGCATAAAGGAATGTTTGAAAGGAGTTTTTCAAAGAAAGACCTCGGTGAAGCTGCTTACATATTGAGCATCAAGATCTATAGAGATAGATCAAGACGCTTGATAAGTTTTTCAATGAGTACATACCTTGATAAGATTTTGAAGTAGTTCAAAATGGAACAATCAAAGAAGGAGTTCTTGCCTGTGTTACAAGGTTTGAAGTTGATTAAGACTCAAAACCCGACCACGGCAGAAGATAGAGAGAGAATGAAAGTCATTCCCTATGCCTCAGCCATAGGTTCTATAAAGTATGCCATGCTGTGTACCAGACCTATTGTATACCCTGCCCTGAGTTTGGCAAGGGAGTACAATAGTGATCTAGGAGTAGATCACTGGACATTGGTCAAAATTATCCTTAGTGGAATAAGGATATGTTTCTCGATTATGGATGTGACAAAAGGTTCGTCGTAAAGGGTTACGTCAATGCAAGTTTTGACAATGATCCCGATGACTCAAAGTCTCAATCTGGATACATATTGAAAGTGGGAGCAATTAGCTAGAGTAGCTCTGTGCAGAGCATTGTTGACATAGCAATTTGCAAAATACTTACAGATCTGAATGTGGCAGACCCGTTGACTAAAGTTCTCTCACAAGCAAAACATGATCACACCTTAGTACTCTTTGGGTGTTAATCACATAGCGATGTGAACTAGATTATTGACTCTAGTAAACCCTTTGGGTGTTGGTCACATGTCGATGTGAACTATGGGTGTTAATCACATGTTGATTTGAACTATTGGTATTAAATCACATGGCGATGTGAACTAGATTATTGACTCTACTGCAAGTGGGAGACTGAAGGAAATATGCCCTAGAGGTAATAATAAAGTTATTATTTATTTCCTTATATCATAATAAATGTTTATTATTCATGCTAGAATTGTATTAACCGGAAACATAATACATGTGTGAATACATAGACAAATAGAGTGTCACTAGTATGCCTCTACTTGACTAGCTCGTTGATCAAAGATGGTTATGTTTCCTAACCATAGACATGAGTTGTCACTTGACTAACGGGATCACATCATTAGGAGAATGATGTGATTGACTTGACCCATTCCGTTAGCATAGCACTTGATCGTTTAGTTTGTTGCTATTGCTTTCTTCATGACTTATACATGTTCCTATGACTATGAGATTATGCAACTCCCGTTTACCAGAGGAACACTTTGTGTGCTACCAAACGTCACAATGTAACTGGGTGATTATAAAGGTTCTCTACAGGTGTCTCCGTAGGTACTTGTTGGGTTGGCGTATTTCGAGATTAGGATTTGTCACTCCGATTGTCGGAGAGGTATCTCTAGGCCCTCTCGGTAATGCACATCACTTAAGCCTTGCAAGCATTGCAACTAATGAGTTAGTTGCGGGATGATGTATTACCGAACGAGTAAAGAGACTTGCCGGTAACGAGATTGAACTAGGTATTGAGATACCGACGATCGAATCTCGGGCAAGTAACATATCGATGACAAAGGGAACAACGTATGTTGTTATGCAGTTTGATCGATAAAGATCTTCGTAGAATATGTAGGAGCCAATATGAGCATCCAGGTTCCGCTATTGGTTATTGACTGGAGACGTGTCTCGGTCATGTCTACATAGTTCTCGAACCCGTAGGGTCCGCACGCTTAAAGTTCGATGACGGTTATATTATGAGTTTTTGTATTTTCATGTACCGAAGGAGTTCAGAGTCTTGGATGAGATCGGGGACATGACGAGGAGTCTCGAAATGGTCAATACGTAAAGATCGATATATTGGACGACTATATTCAGACATCGGAAAGGTTCCGAGTGATTCGGGTATTTTCGGGAGTACCGGGTGTCGTGGTTCTAAGTCTGACAGTAATGTAGGGGGGTAAGTATGGAGAGGCGAGGTCTTAGCTATGGAGAGGTTGTAAAGACACAAAGTTTACGAGTTCAGGCCCTTCTCGGAGGAAGTAAAAGCCCTACGTCTCGGAGCCCGGAGGCGGTCGACTGGATTATGTGTGTCTGAGTTACAGAGGTCCGAACCCTTGTCTCGGAGGAGGGGGGTGGCTTATATAGAGTGCGCCAGGACCCCGGCCAGCCCACGTTACGAAGGGTTCAATGTACATTAAGGCAGGGCGTTACTGATAACGCTAGTAATAAAGTGCTATGATGACCATAAAAGCTACTTAATGACTGACCGTTAGCGTGCGGAGTGACTTTGGGTCTCCTGGCCGTCGAGTGGTTGGATCTTGGTCGAGTAATTGCTTCTTGGTCGAGTGTCTTCGAGTCTGTCGAGTGGAACACCTCCAAGTCGATTGAAAGGTGATTTATTCTAGAGGTGTCCTTGGGTTGGGCAGTTAGGATGGGTCCGTGACCCTACCCTAGGTACATAGCTTCATCATTAGCCCCCGAATGGATCGAGGTTTGAGTGGGGAAGGAGTTGAGGAATTCTCCGACTCGTTTTCCATGCCGTGAGCATATCTTGTTTCGGATCAACGGACCTGAGTGATGACAGCAACTTCCTTTTCAGTCGCCTTGATCCATTCTTAATTCTTCGTCGAATGAGTTCCTTTACTTGTAAGGCTCCGAGTGATGGTGCGGAGGAGATCTTTGGTCTGACAAGTTGTTTGCTGCCCGCGGATTTAGTGGGATCCAAATTTTGGGAAGCGCGCGAGACGGGGGAGGCCGCAGTAATCGTATGGGATAGAGCGGAGCCGCCTCGATCCCCGCACCACCTTTTTCGCCACGTATCGCTCGCGCGGTCGTTATGGGATTTGACAGAGCCATCTGGGCCTACCTGTCAGCCACTCGGAAGCGGCCTCATATAAGGCATTGGACCGGAGTCCCCCGAACAGTGCGCCCCATTAACTCTTCTCCTCCTCACGCCTCTCTGCTGTGCTCGCTCTCGCCCCAGCGCTACCGCACCACACGCGTCTCGTCGGCGACAATGGTGAAGGAGAAGGTAGCAGCTCTGGAGCGGGCGAAGAAGGCGACGGTGAGATCGAAGGGGAAGGCGATGAGCCGGGCGGATCTTCCTCGCGGACTGGCCTACCGAAGGGTTGGATCCAGGGCGACTGGATCCACTCGAGGATCTCCCAAGAAGACCTCGACGACCTGGCCGAGGGAGGGCTGATCCCCTACGACTCGGCGTGGCTTCCGGGGAAGGAATCCGAGCCGCAACCCCGGGAGGGTGAGCGCGTTCTTCTTGCCACCCACGTCGACCGTGGGTTTTCCTTGCCTCCTCATCCTTTCTTCCGAGGGTTTCTGAACTTCTTTGGGGCTCAACTCCACCATTTTACCCCCAACTCAATCATTTATCTTGCCGCGTTCATTTCCTTGTGTGAGAACTTCTTGGGTTGTCGACCTCACTGGGGTCTTTTCAAGCATATTTTCACTTGTCGCTCCCAGACAGTGAAAAAGGCTAATCCGAGCGACGAGAGGACCCAAGTGATCCAGATGTGTGGGGGTCTTGGCATCCAGACAAGGGGAAAAAGCTCCTTTCCGGCCATGATTCTTCCCGATTCAGTTCGCGGATGGCAGTCGACCTGGTTCTACTGTAAGGACCAGTCGACCCCAGGGCAATCGACTGGCCTCCCTCCCTTTACCATGGACCGAGTGGAAAAACCCTCCCCTTTGAAGGTGCTCCCGGAGGAGAAGGCGCATGTGAAGGTGTTGGTCAACCGAGTGGTCCAGCTCATTCGTGACGGGGTCACTGGTATGGATCTCTTGGAGGTCTTCCTTCAGCGGCGCATCCAGCCTCTCCAAGCCCGAGACCACCCGATGTGGATGTATTCGGGTCTAGAAGACTCCACTCGGATCCACCCGGAGGAGGTCGATGACGACACGCTGGAGAAGTGGCTGTCGAGCATTACCGGGAACAAGGACAATCCCAGAGAAGCCAGGAGAGTTCCCACATTCGACCAGTTGCGTGCACCAGAGCAGGTCTGATTCTGAGTTTTTGCTTGTAATCTGAATTCACTCGCGCAGCTGTCTGTATTGCGTCGACTAACTTTGTTCTCCATGCTTTCTTTCAGGCCATTATTGAAATGTATTCGATGCCCAACGGGGAGCAAGAGCAAGCTCTGGAAGGCGAGGCGAGTGGTGGCGAAAGTGGCGAGTGGACTTCCAATGGTGAAGGGGATGGAGGAAGTGACGACTCAAGTGATGGAGAAGAAGTCGAGTCGCCCCCTCGCAGGGAGAGGTGATCCAAGCTCGACCAAGAACGGCTAAGTGCCCGCAACAAGGCAACTACTCAGGTTGGTCAGTCTTCAAAGTGTCCTCGGATCTCTTCACCAACCCCGACTGAGAAGGCGCCAAAGCACCCCAAAGTTGCAGAGCCGAGGACTCGGAAGGCGTTGCCGAAGATCAAGATTGATATCCCTGTTGCCTCCGCGTGAGTGTCTCTTTGTATTCGTTCGACGCTCCGTGTTGTTTGTTTTTCTTGTTTTAACTGGACGAACTTTGGAATTGTCAGCGCTGCCACTTTCGGGACCTCAGCTTACAGGGATGATGATGAGGTGATGGAGGATGCGGTCACTTCTAATCCGGGTATGATTTCTGCCATACTATCTTTATTCGGTCGATTCAACTGCAATGTGCCTCATTGGGTGACGTGATTTTGGCAATTGAACTTTGCACAGCTCCCAACATTATCAACCTCCCTGATGATGATGAAGAGTCCGAGAGGTCTTTGACGAGGAAGAATAGGCAAGCTCCTGTAAGTGAGTCGACGCCGAGGGCGGAGCCAGTCGTTCAGGACACTGGCGACGTCAATCGGGGTTGTGTTACCTTCGCCGAGCCACTGTCGAGTGCCTTGCTGTAACACCCTCGATGCGACTATAGCTCCCACGTGTCGAGGCACGACTTAGAGACATAATCGCATTGAAGGCATATGTCGCAAGTTAGGCAATCTTCACAAACATCCCATGTAATGTAATAATAAAAGGGGAGATAACATAGTTGGCTTACACTCGCCACGTCAATCAAGTACATTAATAACATTACAACATCCAAACACTCATGGCCCGGCTATGGCGCCAAAATAAAAGAGAACCCAACATGCGACAACGGTCCCAATCACCCCCAACTGGGCACCACTACTGATCATCGGGAAAGGAAACATAGTATCGTTGAGAGTCTTCGTCGAACTCCCACTTGAGCTCATACGCGTCTCCTGGAGCGGAATCATCAGGCCCTGCATCTGGTGTAATAGTAATCTGTGAGCCACAGGGACTCAGCAATCTCGCACCCTCGCGATCAAGACTATTTAAGCTTATAGGAGGGGCAAGGTAAAATATGAGTGGAGCTGCAGCAAGCGACTAGCAAATATGGTGGCTAACTTATTCGCAAAAGAGAGCGAGAAGAGGAGGCAAAGCACGAGCGAGAAACTAGAGAACAACCTGCGCAAACATTACTCCAACACCGTGTCCACTTCCCGGACTCCGCCGAGAAGAGGCCATCACGGTAACACACTCGGTTGATACAGTTTAATTTAGTTAAGGTTCAAGTTATCTACAACCGGACATTAACAAATTCCCATCTGCCCATAACCGCGGGCACGGCTTTCGAAAGTTCAATCCCTGCAGGAGGGGTCCCAACTTAGCCCATGACAAGCTCTCACGGTCAACGAAGGAATAGACCTCCTCCCAAGACGTTCCGATCAGACTCGGTATCTCGGTAACTCAAGACACTTCGACAGGTTAAAACAAGACCAGCAACACCGCCCGAATGTGCCGACAAATCCCGATAGGAGCTGCACATATCTCTTTCTCAGGGCACACTCAGATGAGCAAGACGTCGGGTAGGCCAGCCCAGAGTTTCCCCTGGTATCCCCCGGACATCGCTTAGTGGGACCAACACTCAGAGGAGTACTGGCCCGGGGGGGTAAAATAAGATGACCCTTGAGTCTGCAGAACCCAAGGGAAAGAAAAGGCTAGGTGGCAAATGGTAAGACCAATGTTGGGCATTGCTGGAAAAGCTTTAATCAAGGCAAAATATCAAGGGGTTCCCATTATAACCCAACCGCGTAAGGAACGCAAAATCCGGGAACATAACACCGATATGACGGAAACTAGGGCGGCAAGAGTGGAACAAAACACTAGGCGAGAGGCCGAGCCTTCCACCCTTTACCAGGTATATAGATGCATTAAGATAACATGGCAATATAATGATATCCCAACAAGTAAATAAAAGATGTTCCAACAAGGAACGGCCTCCAATCTTCACCTGCAACTAGCAACGCTATAAGAGGGGCTAAGCAAAGCGGTAACATAGCCAACCAACGGTTTGCTAGGACAAGGTGGGTTAGAGGTTTGACATGGCAAAATGGGAGGCTTGCAAGCAAGTGGTAGGCATCGAAGCAATGGCATAGCAAAAGAGCGAGCATACTAGCATAGCAAAGATAGTGGTGATTTCAAGGTATGACCATCTTGCCTGCACAGTTGTCAGAGTTGACTGGATCCTCAAGAGCAAACTCAACAGGCTCCTCGTTAGCGAACTCGTCTCCCGGATCTACCCAAACAAGACAAACAAGCAACAAGGATACAATCAACCACGTGCAAGACCAAGCAATATGATGCAAAGATGATATGCTATGCGGGATGCGATGCGGGATGCAAAATGCAAGATATGACAGGAAATGCATGAACCTGGCCTCAACTTGGAATTCCAAGGGTGCCACTGGAAAGATGAGATGAAATCGCTTGAAAACGATATAAAGAACGCCGGAATCGGAGTTACGGTTTGGAAATGGCAAGCGTTTCAAAAATGACACCGGTCTGCAATTTACAGCAAGTAGGCATCTAAATGCAACGAGATGAACATGCTAAAGCACCCAAACATGACAACAAAATACATGGCAGGGATGCACACAAAATGCTTAACAAAAGTCTAGCACTGAGCCACGGCCAAATCATCCATTAACAGGTTCAAACAAGCATGGCAAAAACGCAAATGGTAAAACAGATCTCAGACTTGGTGAAATCAACACTTGTCTGGAATTTCAGATCATATAGCCCTCTTCGGAGCAACAAAACAACATGCTACAGGACCTGAACATGACAAAGAAAGACATGGCATGGAGCTAATCAACAAGCTTAACAAAAGTCCCTTAGTGACCTTGAGCCAAAAGGGATCACAAAATATACTAACAAGCACACGAACATAGCTAAAACATAATCAGTTTTCAGACTTAGTGAAAACTGGGACATGCTGAAACATAACTCACAAAGGCATGTTTACGAGCTCGATGCACTCACTACGGTGCAAGTCATGGCAAGACAAGCATACACCCATAAAGAAGGCACAAAATACAAGCTATACATGGCAAGAAAAATGGCATAGCATGCACGGATCAACTACAATAACATCGGCAAAATCGCAAACAAGTTGAAGATCTGCCCAGATTCACAACGAAGCAAAAGTAGAGCTCGATTGACTCAAGCTAGGGTGCTCCATAATTGCAAACAAAGACATGGATGGATAGATCACTACAATATTAACAAAACTCCCTTACTGATCATCCTCAAAAGAGCCACGGATCACTAGGAAATAACATGAACATATGGCATCGTGAACTAAAGAATCCCAGGACTTAGTGAAAACACTAAGTCCCTGAAAACAGAATTACCGGGTGCCTCACTTTGCAAGCTTGCACAAGTCACCACACACACCCTAAAAATACATGGGTTGCAGCTCTGGATAGATGACAAAACCCTTAACAAAACATATGAATAACTCACGGGCATATCATGCACACATTAATCATGGCAAAAATGACAAAAGTGCTAAACGGAGTAACAGATCTGACAATTAACTCAAGTAGCCCTCGTCTAACAGCATTTCGGGCATCAAGATGAGCTCAAATGAAAATGATGCAATGGAACGGAATGCTGCACTCTCTGAGATGAACATTTTGATATGCTATATGCATGAATCAGAGCTACGGATGCAAAGTTACGGAGCCGCGAACATGAGCATATGAAGTAAAAAAATGGGACTTAGTGAAAAAAAACTACCCCGGATTAGGGTTTACTGTAGCAACCCCGATCCAGATCTGGATCGCACGCAAAACGAGGTTCGACGTCGCCGGAGAGGACGCCGGCGTTGGGCCGGCCGGAGTTGGGGACGAGGCCGGGGCGTGGAGGCGGGCGGCGGAGCTCGCGGAGCGGCGGCGGCCGGCGCGGCGGGGCTGGAAGGAGGGCGCGGCGAGGTGCGGGCGTCCCGCCGGCGACGGTTGCGGCGGCCGGCCGGAGTTGGGGACGAGGCCGGGGCGTGGAGGCGGGCGGCGGGCGGCGGAGCTCGCCGGAGCGGTGGCGGCGGCCGGCGCGGCGGGGCCGGAAGGAGGGCGCGGCGAGGTGTGGGCGTCCCGCCGGCGACGGATGCGGCGGCCGGGGCGGCGAACCGCGGCGGAGGGGGCGGCGCGCCCCCGGAGGCGAAGGAGACGGCGGCGGGGTGCGGGCGACCCTCGGCCCGGGCGGGAGCGGCGGAGGGCCTCCCCTGGGCCTCCGCGGGCCGGCGGCACGGAGCGGCGATGTGGGGCGCAGGGGGCCACGTGGCCTCGCGGGATTGGCCCGGGCGGATCGGGCGGACACGTCCGGCCGTCCGGATTTTGTCCGGCGGTCGGAGCAGGAGAGGGGCTAGGGTTTGATCCGGAATATTTGGGGAGGACCTATATATAGGCATAGGAGGAGCTAGGAGAGTCCAAATGAGGTGCGGTTTTTGGTCACGCGATCGTGATCGAACGCTCTAGGACATGGAGCAGAGTTTGGTGGGTTTTGGGCCAAATTGGAGGGGTGTTGGGCTGCAACACACACGAGGCCTTTTCGGTTCCTCGGTTAACCGTTGGAGTATCAAACGAAGTCCAAATGGTACGAAACTTGACAGGCGGTCTACCGGTAGTAAACCAAGGCCGCTTGGCAAGTCTCGGTCCAATCCGGAAATGTTTAATCCCCACACACGAAAGAAAGCTAGAAATGACCACCGGAGGAGAACGAAGCGTCGGAATGCAAAACGGACAACGGGGAAAATGCTCGAATGCATGAGATGATCACGTATGCAAATGCAATGCACATGATGACATGATATGAGATGCATGACAACGACAACAACACACGGAGACAAAACCCAAACCCGAGGAAATAAATATAACTTAATGCCGGAAACGGCAAGAGTTGGAGTACAAATAGGGAAAGTTACATCCGGGGTGTTACACTTGCCTTCTTCGTCGACTGCTCGAGCCCCTGTCGACCCGCCTTCACTTTTTGCAACCCATCATGTCCCGGAGGACGAGGTGAATGCTGCTAGGGAAGCCATACGCCAGGCGGGCATTATGATGGAGAAGATGAAGACGGTGCGGGACACCAGCCAAGCCGCCTATGATGCTAGCTCGGCTCTCCAGAGCAATGTTCAGGTTAGTTGGTCGCCGCTTGTTCTGTTAGGATATGCTATCTGAAGATTCTTTCCGAAAATCTTTTCATTTGTACACCCACTGGGTGTGTCGATTGAATTTTTTGGACTAGTGGGGGCATGCTGATTGCACCCACTGGGTGTAGTCCCCAAGACTACGGTGGACTACTGGCAGTCGACTGTAGTCTTTTTATTTTGCCGAATGTATAAACCAAACTGGTAGTTTGTCTCTTCCACTTGACTTCGGCGGGCTGGTCGAGTGGGATCAGAACCGGTGGGGGCACGCTAAGTGCACCCACTGGGTGTAGTCCCCGAGACTATGGTGGACTGCTGGCAGTCGACCGTAGTCTTTGTATTTATTGCCTTTGCTTTTTTTGTAACGATAACTTCTCCCCTTTGATTTCAGAAATCTTGCGATCTTGGAGCTCGCTTTGCTGACTTGGAGAAGCAGCAGATTCAACTGAACCTTGATTTGGAGCTGGCCAGGACAGAGCTGCAAAAGGTCAGAGACGGCGCCGCAGGTAAGACGATTTTGTCGACTGGTTAGTTTTAGGCTTGAGTACCCTTCTGCTATTTCCGAATCAATCATCATTTCTTTGTAGAAAAACTGAGAGAAGCTCTGGCGAAGAAGGATCGGGACTTGGTTGCTGCCCGTAAGGAGGCTGACGACAAGACCGCTCTGGCCGAACAGAAGCTGGCTTCGGTCGGCCAGTTAGAAGAAGAGAATACCAGGCTGAAGACCGCTCTGAGTGAAGCCAACAGGGAGTGTACACGCTGGAAGAAGGATAACCTCAACCTGAACGAAAAGATGGAAGGCATCGCTCGCAGGAGGGACGATCTGGAGAGCTACTTGAGGAGCCTTGCCAAGAAGTTGTACATCAAGCTTGAAGGTGCACATTTAGTTCCGACTAGTGCTTTTTTTGTGTCGACTCAGTGTATGAAAATTGACTTATCCTTGGATTGTGAATGCAGAGTTTTGCCAGAACTTTGAAGAGGAGACTGGGCGGATCGAACCAGGTTTGGATCCAATCAACTCTCCCGTGAAAGATGAAACTGCCATGAATTTGCTCCGACTGGAATCTCGCATTGACGGTGCCGTGGACTACTTGGCTCGACTGAAGGTCGCCATGTCACGGATCGACCCGGCACTTTGGCCAGAGGCTACGCTCCAAAACAATCTCGAGTCTCTGATGACTCGACTTAACGGAATCCCTGACCGAGTGCAGGAGTGGAAGAAGTCTTCTGCTCGGTGTGACGCTGATGTGGCTCTGTCCTTGCTTCGTGTCCACTGCAAGGAGGTGCGACAAGACAAGCTGGCAGCAATCAAGGTCGCCAACACCCAGAAGCATGACTTCCGAACCTTTATGGAGACTTTCATCGCTGCAGCCACTCGGATAGCTGACGGCGTCGACCTGGATGAGTTCGTCGAGCCTGCCAGCCCTCCTCCCGCGGAGTGAACAAACTCTTATGTCCCACCTTAAATTTGCCTCGGAATGCCGAGTGGTTTTTGTAACCGTTAAACTTTTCGGGCTGCATGCCCGAGTACTTCGATCTGTGGTCTAGAACCTTTAGAATTTATCTGAACTTGGTTTACCGTTGAATATCTTTATGAATCTCCTGCTGAGTGAACCCATTCTTCATTCGAGACAACTTTTGCACTCACAGCGCAGTTCCGAAGGAGAGGGAAGCAGTCGACCCATGTCTTATATTTGTGGCGAAGCTCTCCAAGGGAAGGCGGCGGTCGACCCGCACCCTGTTACTGCAAAGGGGGACGGAGCGCACATTGTATTTGTGGCGAAGCTCTCCAGGAGAAGGTGGCAGTCGACCCGTACTTCATTGCTGTAGAGCGGGATGAATCACGCATTGTATTTGTGGCGAAGCTCTCCAGGAGAAGGTAGCAGTCGACCCGCCCCTTGTCGTCCTTGAGGATTGAGATGTGTTTCGTACCTAGGCGAGTACTGGACTGCAGCTAAGCCCCGGAGTGGGAGGATCGCTCTCCACTCGGTAGGATTTTTTCAAACTTAGGCGAGTGCCTGACTGCAGCTAAGCCTCTAAGTGGGAGAACTTAGGCGAGTACTGTACTGCAGCTAAGCCCCCGAGTGGGAGGATTGCTCTCCACTCAGTAGGATTTTTTCAAACTTAGGCGAGTGCCTGACTACAGCTAAGTCTCTAAGTGGGAGAATTTAGGCGAGTACTGGACCGCAGCTAAGCCCCCGAATGGCAGGATTGCTCTCCACTCGGTAGGATTTTTTCGAACTTAGGCGAGTGCCTGACTGCAGCTAAGTCTCTAAGTGGGAGAACTTAGGCGTTTACTGGACCGCAGCTAAGCCCCCGAGTGGGAGGATTGCTCTCCACTTGGTAGGATTTTTTCAAACTTAGGCGAGTGCCTGACTGCAGCTAAGTCTCTAAGTGGGAGAACTTATGCGAGTACTGGACCGCAGCTAAGCCCCCGAATGGCAGGATTGCTCTCCACTCGGTAGGATTTTTTCAAACTTAGGCGAGTGCCTGACTGCAGCTAAGTCTCTAAGTGGGAGAACTTAGGCGAGTACTGGACTGCAACTAAGCCCCCGAGTGGGAGGATTGCTCTCCACTCGGTAGGATTTTTTCAAACTTAGGCGAGTGCCTGACTGCAGCTAAGTCTCTAAGTGGGAGAACTTAGGCGTTTACTGGACCGCAGCTAAGCCCCCAAGTGGGAGGATTGCTCTCCACTCGGTAGGATTTTTTCAAACTTAGGCGAGTGCCTGACTGCAGCTAAGTCTCTAAGTGGGAGAACTTAGGCGAGTACTGGACCGCAGCTAAGCCCCCGAGTGGGAGGATTGCTCTCCACTCGGCAGGATATTTTCAAACTTAGGCGAGTGCCTGACTGCAGCTAAGTCTCTAAGTGGGAGAACTTAGGTGAGTACTGGACTGCAACTAAGCCCCCGAGTGGGAGGATTGCTCTCCACTCGGTAGGATTTTTTCAAACTTAGGCGAGTGCCTGACTGCAGCTAAGTCTCCAAGCGAGAGAACTTAGGTGAGTACTGGACTGCAGCTAAGCCCCCGAGTGGGAGGATTGCTCTCCACTTGGTAGGATTTTTTCAAACTTAGGCGAGTGCCTGACTGCAGCTAAGTCTCCAAGCGAGAGAACTTAGGTGAGTACTGGACTACGGCTAAGCCCCCGAGTGGGAGGATTGCTCCCCACTCGGTAGGATTTTTTTCAAACTTAGGCGAGTGCCTGACTGCAGCTAAGTCTTCTAGTGAGAGGACTTAGGCGAGTATTGGACTGCAGCTAAGCCCCCGAGTGGGAGGATTGCTCTCCACTCGGTAGGAAACTGTTTTTACAAACTTAGGCGAAGCGGATTCGCAGCTAAGCCACCCACTGGGGGATTTCTTACGCAAACAAAAACAATAATAATCACTGGGAAAATTATAACGCTCTTGTCTTTGATAAATAAACTACAGGAGTTTTTCTTATTACATCTCATCCGAGTGAGAATTCAAGTATAAAAGGGATGGAGTAGCTCCGCATTCCAGGCTCGTGGCTCATCAATCTGGCGATCGACATTGTAGAGGTGGTATGCTCCATTGTGGAGGACTCTGGTGACTATGAAGGGGCCTTCCCAAGTAGGAGCAAGCTTGTGTGGTTTCTGCTGATCCACTCGAAGGACTAAGTCTCCTTCTTGGAAGGCTCGGCTCTTCATGTTTCTGGCATGGAATCGACGCAAGTCTTGTTGATAGATGGTCGATCGGATCAGGGCCATTTCTCTTTCTTCCTCTAGGAGGTCGACTGCGTCCTGCCGGGCTTGTTCTACTTCATCTTCTGAGTAGAGCTCGACTCTGGGAGCGTTGTGAAGCAGGTCACTCGGTAAGACTGCCTCAGCTCCGTAGACCAGAAAGAATGGGGTTCTTCCGGTCGATCGATTCGGGGTTGTCCTCAATCCCCAAAGGACTGATGGAAGCTCGTCGACCCATGCACCTGCTGCGTGCTTGAGATCGCGCATCAATCGGGGTTTCAGTCCTTTGAGAATTAGGCCGTTTGCCCTTTCTGCTTGCCCATTCGATTGGGGGTGAGCGACTGAAGCATAGTCGACCCGAGTGCCCTGAGAGGCGCAGAAGGCCCTGAATTTGTCGGAATCGAAGTTTGACCCGTTGTCGGTGATGATGCTATGTGGAACTCCATATCTGAATATCAACTCTTTGATGAAACTGATAGCGGTGCAAGCATCAAGATTCTTGATAGGCTTGGCTTCAATCCATTTGGTGAACTTGTCGACTGCTACCAGCACATGAGTGAAGCCGCTCCTGCCTGTTCCCAGTGGCCCAACCATGTCCAGCCCCCAAATAGCGAAGGGCCAGACGAATGGAATGGTTTTCAGGGCTGACGCGGGCTTGTGCGGCATATTGGAGTAATACTGACACCCTTCACATTTGTCGACTATCTCTTTAGCCATCTCATTGACCCTTGGCCAGTAGACCCCCGCTCGGTATGCTTTAGCCACAATGGTCCGAGAGGACGCATGATGACCACAGGTCCCCGAGTGGATATCGTTAAGGATCATCTGACCTTCTTCTGGTGTGATACACTTCTGGCCGACCCCAGTCACGCTTTCCCTATATAACTGTCCCTTTATGACTGTAAAGGCCTTGGATCGACGGACGATCTATCGAGCCTCTTCCTCGTCTTCTGGGAGTTCTTTCCTTAGGATGTACGCGATGTACGGTTCTGTCCAGACGGGAGTGATAACCAGCACTTCCATTATCAGATCGACCACAGCTGGAACTTCAACTCCAGTCGGATCCGTGGCGCTTTTTGGCTGCGGGGCCTCTTCCTTGAAGGGATCCTCCTGGACTGATGGTGTGTGGATGTTTTCCAAAAACACATTGCTGGGAATGGCTTCTCTTTTGGAACCTATTTTTGCCAAATCATCAGCTGCTTGGTTTTTCAGTCGGGGTATGTGATGAAGCTCTAACCCCTCGAATTTCTTCTCCAGCTTTCTCACTGCATTGCAATAACCAGTCATGGTTGGACTTCTGACATCCCATTCCTTCATCACCTGATTAACCACCAAATCTGAGTCGCCATAGACCATGAGGCGACGGACGCCGAGTGAGATGGCCACGCGCAACCCATATAAAAGTGCTTCATATTCTGCCTCATTATTGGAGGAATCAAAATGGATTTGAAGAACATATCTGAGTTTATCTCCTCTGGGGGAGACAAACACCACTCCGGCACCGGAACCACTCAGCATCTTGGAGCCGTCGAAAAACATAGTCCAATGCTCCGAGTGAATCTGAGTCGGCAGCTGCTGTTCAATCCACTCGGCGACGAAATCTGCGATTGCTTGGGACTTGATAGCTTTCTTTGCCTCAAACTTGATATCAAGGGGAAGGAGTTCAATCGCCCATTTTGCCACTCGACCAGTTGCATCCCTGTTATGTAGGATCTCTAATAATGGAGCGTCGCTGACGACTGTAATGGAATGATCAGAGAAGTAGTGAGCAACTTTCTTGGTGGTCATATAAATCCCATATACAAGCTTCTGATAGTGAGGATATCTTTGCTTCGATGGGGTCAAGACTTCAGAAATATAATATACTGGGCGCTGAACTTTGAAGGTTTTCCCTTCTTCTTCCCGCTCGACCGTAAGTACCGTACTGACGACTTGTCCTGTGGCTGCAATGTAAAGCAGCAAAGGCTCTTTGCTGATTGGGGCAGCAAGCACTGGCTGGGTGGAGAGCAGAGCTTTGAGCTCTGCAAACGCTGCATCAGCTTCAGGAGTCCACTCGAACTTGTCGGACTTCTTCATCAATCGGTAAAGAGGTAATGCCTTTTCACCGAGACGAGATATGAATCGACTTAGGGCGGTCAAATTCAGTTCTCTATACTTGACGCCTTCCTTGAAGGCACAAACTGCTTGGTGGTCAAGCACATTCTCCACCGAGTGATGTAACGTGATCCATCTCTGGATGTAATCCCTCAAAGTTTCATTCGGCTTTTGCACACAGGACCGCAGTTCCGTCAGTCCTGCCGGTCGCTTGCATGTGCCTTCAAATGTGGTGACGAACACTCGGGAGAGATCTTCCCAAGTGTAAATGCTGCTAGGTGCTAACTGGTTTAGCCACGCCCTGGCCGAGCCCTCTAACATGAGAGGAAGGTGCTTCATGGCCACTTCGTCATTGCCGCCGCCAATCTAGACGGCCACTCGGTAGTCCTCAAGCCATGTATCGGGCTTGGACTCGCCAGTGAACTTACCGACTCCAGTCGCCAACCTGAAATTGGGAGGAATCACAGCAGCCCTGATGGCTCTACTAAAGCACTCTGGCCCCGAAACATGTACTCTGCTGCTGGCGGGCGCATCTCTGTCGTGGTCTTCTCGGTGAGCCCTGTTCCTGTCGACCAGACCTTGGATGAGGATGGATCTCGCGTCAAAGCCTGGCCCTCTAGGGTCGACTGGAATCCTTCGCCCACCACTACGAGAGCGCCTGTCATCCTGCTGGCGAGGCACATACGACCCGCTCCTCGGGGGAGGCGTGGGCACTCGACGTCGACTGTCACGATCGACTCGGTGATCATACTGCTCATGGTTCCCATACTGGTCACGCCGGTCTCCACGTCCCTCACGCCTCGGGGGCGATCTCGGGCTGTGAGCCGACTGGACTGTGTCTGCGGCAACGGATCTGCTGTGAATTCTGTTCCGTGACTGAGAAACAGCGGAATTCTGATCTCCTGCTGCCCGGAGTAACGCTCTGATCTACAGCAAGCCTCTGCCAGCCTCCGACTGGGAAGGCTAAATCGATTCCGCTATACGGGCCGCAGCTGCTAAATTCTGAATCGGAGTCCGATATACCTGCGGGGGCGGGAAGAGCTGACGTCGACTGGATTCGGGAACCCGTTGTCGCGCCCGTTCATCGAGTGCTCGCTGGAGGTTCTCCAGTCGAGTGCGCTCGGCCAAGTTTGCCAGGCGCGTGTCCTCCAAGGCGCGAGCCTCGGGGGTTTCTCCAACGATAGGAGTGTGCAGCGCATCCACATTCCGGCGGTGAAGTTCTTCTCTTTGCAGCGACATGAGAGGCTCGGGAAGATACTCCTCATGGGGACGCGACGGGTCGCCTCCTCCCGCGCCTCCGTCGGTGCGGGTAAAACCGGGGGGACTGGGCGGTCTGTCGACCATCAGAACCTCTGCCGCCGGATCGCTGCTGTCGCACTCGGATGCAGTCTCTTCGGAGCCAGTCGAACAGGCCGTAGAGGGATTCGTCGGGCTCGATCGCCGCGACTTGAGGGGTGGCTGACTGACGGGCCACCGCGTGTCTCACCCATCGCTGAAGTCTCGACCGACCGGAGCGCTTGCGCCGGCGGGAAACGGGGAGGGAGGACAACACAGGAGCCGACCGGTAGGGGGTCGACGGTTGCCATAGGAGAACACCACGGACGCATGCGCTAAAGTGCGTTGCCCCGCGGACAGGGAGTGCGTTCACGTCGAGCGGAGCCTCCTGAAGCCAGGCGGAGTCGTCGGCGATGAACGTGAGCGCGCCGAGACGGATCTCGCGGCCCTCCACCAAAACTCCGTCAAAAACCATGATGATTTGGGTCGGAAAAGATCGCAACTCCTCCAACAAAACGCTAAAACACCTGCCCCACGGTGGGCGCCAACTGTCGTGGTTCTAAGTCTGACAGTAATGTAGGGGGTAAGTATGGAGAGGCGAGGTCTTAGCTATGGAGAGGTTGTAAAGACGCAAGGTTTACGAGTTCAGGCCCTTCTCGGAGGAAGTAAAAGCCCTACGTCTCGGAGCCCGGAGGCGGTCGACTGGATTATGTGTGTATGAGTTACAGAGGTCCGAACCCTTGTCTCAAAGGAGGGGGTGGCTTATATAGAGAGCGCCAGGACCCCGGCCAGCCCACGTTATGAAGGGTTCAATGTACATTAAGGCAGGGCGTTACTGATAACACTAGTAATAAAGTGCTATGATGACCATAAAAGCTACTTAATGACCTACTGTTGCGTGCGGAGTGACTTTAGGTCTCCTGGCCGTCAAGTGGTTGGATCTTGGTCGAGTAATTGCTTCTTGGTCGAGTGTCTTCGAGTCTGTCGAGTGGAACACCTCCAAGTCGATTGAAAGGTGATTTATTCTAGAGGTGTCCTTGGGTTGGGCAGTTAGGACGGGTCTGTGACCCTACCCTAGGTACATAGCTTCATCACCAGGGAGTTACGGGAATTCGTATTGGGCCTTAATGGGCCATACGGGAAAGGAGAGAAAGGCCTCAAAGGGTGGCCGCACCCCTCCCCATGGGCTGGTCCGAATTGGACTAGGGAGGGGGGCGCCCCCTTCCTTCCTTCTCCTTTTCCCTTCCCTTTCCTTCTCTCCTACTCCTACTATTTGGAAGGATTCCTAGTTCTACTAGGAAAGGGGGAATCCTACTCCCGGTGGGAGTAGAGCTCCCCTAGGGCGCGCCATAGAGAGGGCCGGCCCTTCCCCTCCTCCACTCCTTTATATACGTGGCCAGGGGGCACCCCATAGACACAACAATTGATCTCTTGATCTCTTAGCCGTGTGCGGTGCCCCCCTCCACCATAATCCTCCTCGGTCATATCATAGCGGTGCTTAGGCAAAGCCCTGCATCGGTAGAACATCATCATCGTCACCACGCCGTCGTGCTGACGAAACTCTCCCTCAACACTCGGCTGGATCGGAGTTCGAGGGACGTCATCGAGTTGAACGTGTGCAGAACTCGAAGGTGTCGTGCGTTCGGTACTTGATCGGTCGGATCGTGAAGACGTACGATTACATCAACCGCGTTGTGCTAATGCTTCCGCTTTCGGTCTACAAGGGTACGTAGACAACACTCTCCCCTCTCGTTGCTATGCATCACCATGATCTTGCATGTGCGTAGGAATTGTTTTTGAAATTACTACGTTCCCCAACACCAGTGTCAGTCGCCTGGTGCACCGGCACATTGATGCGCTTCCTCTGCCGGGGAATGCGCGATGACGCGAGGAAGGCGGGGAGGGAGGGGTAATGGCGGGCGGGGGCCTTGCCCTTGTCGCTGCTGCCGATGTCGGAGAAGAAGCCCATGCTGGAGGTGGCTAGGGTTGTCACCGGCGTGGGGGCAGGGGTGGCCAGATGGGAACGGGGGCGAGTGGCAGTGGATGAGGACGGCCCCGCCGCACGCCCGACTTAAAAAAAGGACGACCGTCGTCACTGACGCGTGGGCCCAATGTGGGCAGTCGTCATAAATAATGTTGACCGTCGTAGTTGGACGGCCGCCAGGTAGGGATGCGGCAGACGGCAAGGAGACGCGTGGCGCGTCCGTGCCGATGCATTCCAGACGCATTCTAGGTGCAATTTTGGACCAGAAATGGGTCGGCGCGAACGCCAGGCGGACACGATTTGAGTTTGAATCGGCGCGTTGGGCCTCCACTTTTGTCCGCGTCAACCCAAATGGACGCGAGCAGACGAAATGAGTCGCCCCATTGAAGTTGCTCTTAGTCCCATATTGCTTAGCCTTTGACCCCTAAACCTGTTTTCCATCTATAAATATAGACGAGCCTCCAAAAATCATTCAATTCGGGTTAAATTAATATATTTTGGTTTGACTAAATTCACTAAAGAAAAACATATTTCTCCTCTTCGGCGGAAATTCTAGAAGTCGTCTCCTCTCTTTGAAGTCGTCTTTTCTCTACATTATAAAGGTATCTTTCTTTGTATTTTTTTAATATGTACTCCTGTAGCTTATTATTTCTAGAATAGTACGGTAGAATAATTATATTTATAAATTAGTCCCTGTATTTACATTTTAAGACTAGAATTCTTTTATTCATAGCTCATTTTCTTCCGTAAAACAACTTGACTCTGATTTTTTAAATAGCTATAACTTTTTACTCGTTCATCCAAATTAGACGAAACCAACGCCAATATTTTCGTCTTGATTCCACCTATCTAGTGAATCTATCAAATAAATTCTTTGAAACTTTCAAATTTTAAAATTTGTTCAGATGCATATTCAAACTTTTTTTGATCATATCTTTTTATCCGTAGCCCCGTTTTCGATGAACCCAACTGCATCGGATTCGTATTGAAGTAATCTTTCAGTTCACATGATTAGTGTCAGATTTCCAACATATAATTTTGATCTTAGCCAGTTACTCTACTAGTCCACCAAAGAATTGTTACACAACATTCTAAGCAGATTCAATGCTATGTTGAATTGCTTGATCCGTTATTTTCAATCTAGTAATTCTTTCTCCTACATATTCATAGTGACTTCCCTCATCCAGTAGCATAATTAGTTTCAACTTTTGATATTTTCAAATTTGAACAATTCAAATTTCAACTCGAAGCTTCACTTGATCATATCTTGTAAACTATAGTGTTTTCTCAATTGATTCTTTTTTTTCAAATTGAATCCCTAGGCGTAATTTGAGCCATCACCACACTTTTCACCGAAATTAGGATCTGATCTTGCAAAATAATTTGATTTGGTTCTTTTGGAGTTTTCGCAATCTTCCTTTGCATTTTCTTTTGGGTCTTTGAGTGATTGCTTATGGGTGATTAAAATTGCTTGTTTACGATAGATTGATCGGAGTGTGACGACTAGAACTATCAGGACTTATGAGTGCGAAGAATCTTCATCAACAGTACAAGGCAAGTTCACACTTTGATCATATTCTCCCTATACCCAGTTTTACTTGCATTGGTTTCATCCTTACCAATTTGCATGAGTAGGATTGGGAATTGGGGCATTGCTATGTAGTTCATGAGGTAGGAACCTATGATCCTTGAAACACCCCAGGAATATTCGTTGTGTCATATATTGCTTAGCCATGCTCGTAGACGGGGATTGGTATGTGAGAATCATGAAAGTTGCGAGAGTAATATTAATTAAGGGAAACTTAAGGTGGCTACTTTAATACACATCTGGGTGGAATGGTTGGGGCACCCTGGAGCACCCATTGATTTGCCCGAGCACCTGGAGAACCCAGTGCTTGCCCAAGGGGATCCCGGAGTACCCGTGTGATCACCCTATGGAATGCCACCCAGGCTCAAAGGGGTCATAAGATTATTCATGCTAGAAACTTCCGTGTGCAGCCACAAGCCATTATGGGCTCTGTCATAGTTGTGTGACCTCTTTCAGTGGTAGGCTAGCAGATGTAGGGGAAAGTAGGTGGTACTGTCTACCCAGAGTAAAGAGTTAATGCTTCAGAAAGACTATGTCTCGATCTTCCGATCATGGATGTGGTCGAGTCTTGTGGGGAAAGTGCGCAAACCTCTGTAGAGTGTACAAACTAATCATGATTACCCGTGTCCCCGGTTATGGACATCTTGAGCATCTGGTATTTGAATTATTGGTTGATCTCATCACGTTACTTAATTAATGTATTGGGTTATTAATAATTTGGGAATTTTGGGATTGAGTTGGAGGAACCTTCTCAATATGGGTAATTTAACTTAGTAGTAAATAAAATTTATTCCTTTGTTGTAGAGAAAAATTAGCTTTATGCAAAAATTAAACTTAAAGCCTCCAACAGCCAAATATGCATATAGAGATAGATATTCTCATTATTATTCTATGGTGTGAAATTTCTAGTACATTCAATGTACTGACCTACATGCTGCAATGTCTCATGTTGCAGGAATCTTACGATGAGTAGGTGATACGTTAGGGTTACGATGTCTACACTCAACCTTGCCGTTGGTGTCGTTGGGAACTCCACAATCTTGTTGTTACTTTCGCTATATGGATTGAGGTAATACTATTTACGTTACTTTATACATGTGATTTATCTCTGTTATAAATCCTCGAGTACTGTGTGTGTCAGCATACCGATCCAGGGATGACACTTAAGCACAGAGACTTCTATCCATTCGGGTCGGGTCGCTACATTAGATGACCGACCGAATGTGAAAGCACAAGTGCTCCCTGGGTGATTTTGGTAATTAATATCAACATATCTCTTGTTGGACTAATATTTTCATCTAGTATATTTCAGAAAGTTCAACAAAGGCGTGGCATGGACAAGAGGATGTGGAACCCCTTCAAAATGCTAAGGACAAATATTGGCAAAATCTCAAGACTCTTCATTTCTATTTTAGTGATCCAAGATCACATTGAGTACATAGGAAAAGCCAATACAATTAGAAGGGGATGAGGTGTTGCTTAATGGTCTACTTGCTCAAAATGCTTAGCCAAAGCCCTCAACCACTCTCTCAATTCCAAATATGTCCTAAACCTAAAGTCAAACTCGACCCCACTGATTTGATCCATTTGGCGCCACTGAGTTCACTTGACATAGTCATTGCCAGAAACCCTAATCAATTCGGTCTCACCGAGATGGCCTTGCAAACTCTCTGTTGCCTGTTGCAATTATTTCGGTCTAACTGAAATGTGCAATTGGTCCCATCGAGTTTGCCTAACCAACTCTCTGTTTGCTCATTGCCGAAATCGGTCCCACTGAGATGAGGTTCTGCCCTAACCCTAGCGCATCAGTCCCACCGAGAATCCTAACGTTCACATTTTGAACTGAATTGGTCTCACTGAGTTCACCTATTCGTTCTGAGCGAGATGGGTCAAAAGTGTGTAACGGTTAGATTTTGTGTGGAGGCTATATATACCCCTCCACCCCCTTCTCTATTCAAGAGAGAGCCATCAGAATGTGCCTACACTTCCACTACTCATTTTCTGAGAGAGAACCACCTACTCATGTGTTGAGACCAAGACTTTACAATCCAAGCACAAGAATCTTGATCTCTAGCCTTCCCCAAGTTGCTTTTCACTCAAATCATCTTTCCACCATAGTCAAATCTATGAGAGAGAGTTGAGTGTTGGGGAGACTATCATTTGAAGCACAAGAGCACGAAGTTCATCATCAACACACCATCTATTACCTTTTGAAAAGTGGTGTCTCCTAGATTGGTTAGGTGTCACTTGGGAGCCTCCGTCAAGATTGTGGAGTTGAACCAAGGAGTTTGTAAGGGCAAGAAGATCTCCTACTTCATGAAGATCTACCCAAGTGAGGCAAGTCCTTCGTGGGCGATGGCCATGGTGGGATAGACAAGGTTGCTTCTTCGTGGGCCCTTCGTGCATGGAGCCCTCCCTGGACTCGCGCAACTGTTACCCTTCGTGGGTTGAAGTCTCCACCAACGTGGATGTACGGTAGCACCACCTATCGAAACCACGCCAAAAATCTCTGTGTCTTCAATTGCGTTTGCACACTCCAATCTCATCCCTTTACTTCCTTGCAATTTGCGTGATTTACTTTCCGTTGTCCATATACTCTTATCATGCGTGCTTGAAATGTATTGTGAATGCTTAAACTTGTGCTAAAACTCCACCTCAACTTGAAGAACTTAAAAACTGCTACTTTTGCTTGTTGAGGATCTAATCTCCCCCTCTAGACACTTCTTCTCGATCCTTTCAAAAAATTATTTTGTTGTGTGCATGATTAGTGGACCCATACATTACACTTTTGTTTAGCTTAGTCATCATAGACTGGACATTGCTTGTGTGGAATAAGAAGAATCTGCATAGTTAGTTGCTTTTATTTGTTTAGCATGCAAATTAACATGTGTTGATAGTTCTTTAGTTTGTTTGTGGCAATGAGGAAATGCTTCAAGTTGACTATAAAATGTAGAAGAATCCAGGCAAATGTACGGGAGTTTGTCACATAGATGTACAAATGTAGGCTTTTCTGATTTTTTTACTAGTTTTTTTCTAGTCTGGCTCGATAGATGTAACAATCGCTAGCTTGCTACTGCCTTGCATGTTGGTAAATTAGTTATGCTACTACCTTACATTTATTTTTTAGGTGCTTCATATATTCACTTTCTTATATCACAAATATTTTTTCACAGATACCCCTTCCCCTGCCTCCCCTCCAGTGTGTGGACGGACTAGCAGACGGATAGCTGCTTCGTCCCCTCGTAGCAAACGTGGTGAGCTTCCCCCTCTCCCTACTCTACCCCCATAACTGAATAGCACGCACAGTTTGTATGTTTTTGTTTTGGGGTGACCTGAGAGTAGAGACGCAAGCATTGTTTAGAGTAGACTACTCTCCAATGTTGGTTTTGCCTTGTGCATAGTCACTTGGTTCTGCACTTTAAATTGTATGTGCACATATATGAACACACATCACGTTTTGGGAGGGGTAGCCTTCTATTTTGTCCTAGATTACAGGGAACTCACCTCAAATGTGTGTATATATTACCCTATATATGCTACAAATCATCGGTTGGGATCTCAAGTTTGTCCCATCAGAAGCAAAGAAATGTGACACTAGTCTGTATATGATAGCACCAGGACTAAATTTCCTTTTCCTCTGCTTGAAATTCCACAATGTGCACATTCATTGTTCTGGCTCCTTCAAAGTTAGCACCAAGGCTTTGTTTTTCATAATCTTAAAGTAGGGTTGATATCCCTGTCGATTTTTCATGTGCTCTTAGCAAGCGTGATGAGCTTCCCGTCTCCACCCTCTACCCCAGATCTAAATAGCACGCACAATTTGTATGTTTTGGTTTTTGGCGTGATCTGAGAGCAGACAGGCAAGCATGGTTCAGAGTAGACTACTCTCCTTTGTTGGTTTTCCTTGTGCATAATCACTCGGTTCTACACTTTAAATTTTATGTATAGATATATGGAAACACATCATGTTTTGGAATTCTAGTTGTTACACGGAACTTACCTCAAAAGAGTGTATATATGAGCCTATAATCTATATATGCTACAAACCATTGGTTGTGATCTTAGGTGTCTGCCATCATAAGTCTGTATATGATAGCACCATGACTAAGTTTCCTTTTCCTCCGCTTGAAAATCCACAATGTGCACATTTATTGCTCTGCCTGCTTCTAAGTTAGCACCAAGGCTTTGTTTTCCATAATCCTAAAGTAGAGCTGGTATCTCAGTCCATTTCTGATGTGGTCTTCTTACCTCATGGAGCAATTCACTGTATGAAATCTGACGTCACAATGCTTGTGTGGAATAATAATAGTAAGAAGAATCTGCACAGTTTCTTTCTTTTAGTTTGTTTGGCATACCAATTAACATGCGTTGATAGTTCTTTTGCTTGTTTTGCTGAGACGAAGAGCGGCTAGCTGTTCAAGGCAAGCGAATATGGTCTTCCTCCGGATTTATTTAAGCTTTGCTCTGGTGGCTAGGTCTGTGCGAGGGGAGAAAGGTTTATGGACTCAAGGCAGAGGCGTCGTCAAGAGCAACTAGGTTGTCATCCACAGGATGGGACATGGGACATGGATGGAGCTGCCAAGACAATGGATGGTTTCTTGGTGTATGCAATAAGGCTGGCTGCTGTTCTAGGCCTCTATGTATAGTGGTCGACTATAGTTAAGTAGCTGGTGGAAGGCATAGTTGTTGTAGCACAAACTACAGTCTTCTCATTCCATGTGAAATAGAAAATGACCATCATATTGCCCTTGTGCCCTTCCATTTCTTTACACCTGTTATGATGCCAAAATTTTGAGCCAAAATTCTCCCGACTTGTCTAAATTTTTTCCTCGTTTGTCACAAAACAAAAATACGAGGGTGCTCGCTACAATTTTTTTGCCCTTGTTTGTAGCAAAACAAAAAACGCAAGGGTGCTCGCTGCAAAATTTCATGTTCTTGCCTAGCCCATTGTCATGTTTCTTTCTGTTCGCACACGAATACGTCACCGTGTACCTCCAACGCCGAGGGTGATGCACCGCAGCTCACGTCGAAGGAGACCCGTCCGGAAGTGCGGTACGCAAGCAATCCGGCAGGTGCTTTTCAGGACCCGAAACCCCACGCGCCCGGGAAGGACCCCGTCTGGACGTGCGGCGGCTATGGGCTGCCCAAGGTCGGTTCGCTCGGCCCTAGAGCCTCGAGGATCGCTGCCCTTCAACACGAAGAACGAACGAAGAACGAGAGAGAAAGAACAAAGTAGGGATGTAAAACTAGGGTAAAAAGTAGATGTGTTTTGCGATTGTGTGTTGTTGTTCAATCGGCCGTCACCTCTTATTTATATATGAGGCGGGTGGATTTCCCGTACAAGAAAAGGACTTTCCTAGCCGTCCAAATTATCAAAAACATAATAAAACATGGAGTATTCACGACCTCCGGCCCGGATGTCCGGCTCAAGGCCCGGATGATCCGGCCTAGCCCAGTTTTCTGACAGCAGCTCACTAATCGGGCTGTAACTTTTGCATACGAACTCGGATTAATATGATTTTTATATTAAAATCAACCGCCTCGACGAGACGCACAACTTTTCTGTTGAACACTTTTTGATCTGAGACCATCTTGAGGGTGTTTCGGGACGTTTTCTAAAGTCTGTAGCAGACAAAGTTGTCCAGATGTCCGGACTCATGTCCGGACTCATGTCCGGATTGCCCGGGCTTTACCCGGATGATCTGGGTGCCATCCGGATGATCTGGCTTCACGGGGTTCGAAATTTATGGTTCTCTTAATTTACCCGAATGATAGCCCGGATGGTCTAGATCCCGGCCCAAATGATCCGGCCAAATACTGCTGCAGCCCACTGTTTTGCCTGTAATTTTTGCATACGACCTCGGAAGAGGACGATTATTATATCAAAATCGTCCGTTTCGACGAGATGAAGAACTTTGTAGTTGAATTTTTTTTCATCCAAGGCCATCTTAATTAGGTTGCATGCCATTTTCTGATCTGATGTCAACACGGGTATCTCCAAAATTGTCATAACTTCTGCATCCGAGCTCCGTTTTGGACCATCTCTATATTTATTTGGATCGGCTTGAAGAGAGTCATCCAATGGTGACATGACATCATGAATTTGAACTCATCTTGCTACAGCCTCAAGTCACTCTTTGCGATCATGCCATTTTCGAGCATCAACACATGCCTCCCTGTTTTTCGGCACAACTTGGATGCCGAAAAATAATTTGCCTAGAGTTTGTTCTATGGACGATGTCAACACTCCATCGTCCATTTATATGTTCTTAGGGCGATAATTATATACCGGCCATGATTTATGCTAAGGGCGATAGTCATATATCGGCCATGTCTTTGCTTAGGGCGATAGTTATATATCGGCCGTTGATTTTAACTTTTTGTTCACATCATACCTTGGAACTGATTACCACCAATCGGCTTTAAAGAGATGGAATGAACCCGTTCCTCGTAGCACTAAGTAAATCAAACTCGGAGAGATCGCGCCCTGTTAAGCAAGTAACATCGGGATGATTCCAATCCACTAATGCATCAGCCAAAGCAACACAAGCCGAATTATCCGCATGAATGACTTCTACCTCATCATCGACCCATTGTATTAAAAATTGATACATGGTAGATGGCACACATTGGTTAGTATGAACCCAATCGCGGCCTAATATAACATTGTAGTTACCTTGCACCTTGGCGATGAAGAATGTGGTGGCCAAAGTTTTGCTTCCCACCTTTGGCCTCTGTCAAAGTTGGGCTCTGTCTTTTCTTTACCCTCAAACCCATTAAGTACCATATTGGTCTTCATCAATGCATCATCATCTAACCCCAACTTCTTGAAGACCGAGTAGGGCATAAGATTTACCACAACACCACCATCAACGAGCATCCTAGCAACTGGCAACCCGTTAATATGACCTTTGAGGTACAATGGCTTCAAGTGTTTCACTGGTTCTTTTGGCTTCTCGAAGATAGCGTTCTTAGGACCAAAATCCAGTTGGGCTACCTCCCCTTCTTCACCTATAGCATGAAACTCGGCATGTAAGTAATACACCATATTTATATCCATACCTTACCGAACCGGCATAGATTCGTAATCCACCATTTCATCTTCATCTCCCAATGTGTATATTGGGCTTAAAATCTCCTCAATTGAAGGTGATGTTTCAGGTGGTGTGGACGATGTAATAGGGGTTGCATCATCCTCTTTTGGTGGTGAATGTGTTGCTGTAGCTAACGTAGAAGCATCTGCCTTTTCTTTTTGTTTAGGCCTCCACACTTGTTTTGTGAGTGCCATGGGCCGAATTTCACTTAACAATTTGTCCCTTTGCCTTTCCTCTTTGTGCTCTACCTTCTCGTGGTTCCTCATGCGTTGTAATCTCCTTTTCATGGTCTTGGTTAAACCGGGAGGACACCACTTAGGTTGAGTATATTTGGGATCCCTTGGTTTGGCCTTGCTTGCGCTCGCCTCATGATCACTAACCATGGAACCCTACTGAACAATAACAATATCACCATTAGAAGTAGCCAGATTACCAACAACCGGCTTTTTGATCTCCTTTTGCTTGTCGCATTCTGAAATTTCTGTATTAGATGACTTAACACGCCACACTTTTTTATTGGCCTTACT
Organism: Triticum urartu; assembly: GCF_003073215.2. Classification (NCBI taxonomy): domain Eukaryota; kingdom Viridiplantae; phylum Streptophyta; class Magnoliopsida; order Poales; family Poaceae; genus Triticum; species Triticum urartu. Next base: position 89,978,682 of record NC_053024.1, read on the forward strand.
TGGAGAAATTTTTGTTGGCCGATTAGCACCATAGCTAAAACGGCCTTGTGTGGGATAATAAAGCCTCTCGCGAGCAAGCCTTCTAGGTGCTTCCCACCCCATATGGAAAGCATAAGGAGCCATTGGGGGCTGCCCCCATCCTCCACTGAAGCCTCTCATGTAATATGGCGCATAGGAGGGTTGTGACATCCATGGTGTCGGTGCCCATGACCCATATGGCCTTGCATATCGTTGAAACTCTTGCTCCGGAGGCAATCTTGAACGCTTTGAATGTGATGGCCGATTAGAGCTAGAACCAGCCGCTTGACTTGCATATTTGGATAGCAACATATCAAAAGTTGGCTTGATTCTCTTGTTCTTAGTTTCATTCTTTTTCCACTTGCCAACTTCTGAATTCTTGGGCTTGATCAGTTTAACATGAGCATCCTCTTGTACTTGTGGTTGCCCCCCGAGTGTAGCATTTTTTATAGTGATCTTCAACACTTCCTTGCCATCGGGTTGCTTCTCAAGCACAATCTTTCTTTCCAAGACCTTGTCGCCCTCCTTGCTATTTCTGGGTTCACCAATAACAACATTATCTTTATTAGCGGATTCGGCTATGTTAGGCCGAATTAACATTTTCTTCCCTTCCAATTCCATGGTGTTTATGGGGAAGGGATGCTTATCAACTTGTATCTCAGCAAAATTCAATCGTCCGTCATTAATGGCCGATTGTATCTGTCATCGAAAAACATTGCAATCGTTAGTAGCATGAGAAAATGAATTAGGGTACTTGCAATAAGCACGCCGTTTTAGCTCCTCAAACGGTGGTATGGTGTGTGATATTCTAATCATCTTATCTTGCAAGAGAGCATCAAATATTTTATCACACTTTGATATATCAAAAGTAAACCTCATCTCCTCATCACGATTCTTGCGAATCGGCTTAAGAGCATTGCACATATAGGGTTTGGCCTTTGAGGACCAAACAAATTCAGTAGTATAGACATCAACCCCATCGTCCGAATTATCATCATTGTGTTCAACCATATTTATTCTAGAACGATCGATTGCAGACCTATGGACCTCTTTACTTCGACTCTCTTGGGCCAAAGCTTTTTGTAAGACTTGATTAATGCTCGAAAACTCATAACTTTCTAGCCTCCCTTTAATGTGAGTTTTCAAACCATTAAGAACAAGATCTGCCAAGTCTCTCTCAGTTATCACTAAGCTATAACATCGGTTTTTTATATCTCTAAACCTCTTGACATAATCGGTGACCGGTTCATCATGTTTCTGCCTAACCGATGTAAGATGTGACAACTTTAGCTCATTATCGTCGCTATAAAAGTGATCATGAAACTTTTGCTCTAATTGCGACCATAAGAGAATTGAGCCATGTGGTAAAGCAGCAAACCATGAAAATGCGGTACCAGTTAAAGATAATGGAAATAAACACACCTTCAATTCTTCTATGGAACCTGCTTCACCCAACTGTGCTAGATACTGACTCACATGCTCACAAATTGTTTTCGTACTCTCACCACTAAATTTAACAAAATTAGGAACCTTATAACCTTGAGGGTAAGAAATTGCATCGAAGTGTTCAGGATAAGGCTTTTGGTACACACGACTCTTTACTGTCGGCTCGTTTCTGAAAGTTTCTATAAACATCTTATGCAAATCCTCCCTTAATTTAGTTAAAATTGGATCTGAGGTAGATGAAGATGTTTGTGTCAATGGCATATGAGCAACCTGAGTACTAGCTATCGGTGCAACTTGTGGGATGGGCGCCGAACCATAATTCGGCGGAAGACCAAACATGCTTGCACCTATGGGTGGTGTGAGAAAGTGATTCGGCGTTGACGCCGAATTGGGCACACTCATAATATGATTGGGGTATGTAGGTGTAGCCACAAGCTGGTTGGTTTGAGTATGGTAAAAATTCAACGGCATATTATATTGTTGTTGTATAGGTGGTGCCGATGAAAGAGGTAAAATTGGACTGGAGTTTTCAGATATACCAACAGTACCACTAGATGACGGAGGCATATTTTTCTTAGCACTAGTATTTGCCACAAAAGAATTGTATGTCATCACATTACCCTTACTAACAAGACTTTCAATCACAGCCACTTGCTCTGGAGAAAAAACTTTACTCATAGTGATTACATCTTGTTCGTCGATGAGGGGAGGAAGGTTGACGTTTCCAACCGGAGTGATGTTGCCTTGACGGTCCTTCTTGAAACTTGAAAGAAACGCTTCCAAATCCTCCTCCTCGCGCTTCTTCTTGAGCGCCTAAAAAGCCTCTTCACGCTGCTTCTTGTGCGCTTTGTAGGCTTGGCCATGTTCATCCGATAGTTCATCAAGACCGGGCTTAATGATCTTATCGGCCTCAACTTCTGAGGGCTTGGGGAGATTAGACATGGTTGATGATGATTCTTGATCTTTTGTCCCCAGCGGAGTCGCCAAAAAGTGTGTTCGCACACGAACACGTCACCGTGTACCTCCAACGCCAAGGGTGATGCACCGCAGCTCACGTCGAAGGAGACCCGTCTGGAAGCACGGTACGCAAGCAATCCGGCCAGTGCTTTTCAGGACCCGAAACCCCACGCGCCCGGGAGGGACCCCGTCTGGACGTGCGGCGGCTATGGGCTGCCCTAGGTCGGTTTGCCCGCCCCTAGAGCCTCGAGGATCGCTGCCCTTCAACACGAAGAACGAACGAAGAACGAGAGAGAAAGAACAAAGGAGGGATGTAAAACTAGGGTAAAAAGTAGATGTGTTTTGCGATTGTGTGTTGTTGTTCAATCGGCCGTCACCTCTTGTCTATATATGAGGCGGATGGACTTCCCGTACAAGAAAAAGAATTTCCTAGCCATCCAAATTATCAAAAACCTAATAAAACACGGAGTATTCACGACCTCCGGCCCGGATGTCCGGCTCAAGGCCCAGATGATCCGGCCTAGCCCAGTTTTCTGACAGCAGCTCACTAATCGGGCTGTAACTTTTGTATACAAACTCGGATTAACATGATTTTTATATCAAAATCAACCGACACGAAGAGACGCACAACTTTGCTGTTGAACACTTTTTGATCTGAGACCATCTTGAGGGTGTTTCGGGACGTTTTCTAAAGTCTGTAGTAGAAAAAGTTGTCCAGATGTCCGGACTCATGTCCGGATTGTCCGGGCTTTACCCGGATGATCTGGGTGCCATCCGGATGACCTGGCTTCATGGGGTCCGAAATTTATGGTTCTGATAATTTACCCGGATAATAGCCCGGATGGTCTGGATCCCGGCCCGGATGATCCGGCCAAATACTGCTGCAGTCCACTGTTTTACCTGTAACTTTTGCATACGACCTCGGAAGAGGACGATTTTTATATCAAAATCGTCCGTTTCGACGAGATGAAGAACTTTGTAGTTGAAAGTTTTTTCATCCAAGACCATCTTAATTAGGTTTCATGCCATTTTCTAATCTGATGTCAACACGGGTATCTCCAAAATTGTCATAACTTCTGCATCCGAGCTCCGTTTTGGACCATCTCTATATTTATTTCGATCGGCTTGAAGAGAGTCATCCAATGGTGACATGACATCATGAATTTGAACTCATCTTGCTACAGCCTCAAGTCACTCTTTGCGATCATGCCATTTTCGAGCGTCAACACTTTCGTTTTCACTGCTGCTTGATCATCTATTGTTGTGCGGCTGAGCGTGCAGCAGGAGAAGCGGCTGAAGCAGATGGGCACAACGGTTTGGAACGCGTTTGTATAATTAAGCGTTTCTATTTTCTTGCAAGTAGGTAGAACAAATCACACCATAATTTACTGCCAATTAAGCATAGTAATTTGTGAGTAGATATATGCCCAGAATTAACAAAATAATTAAATTATGGATTTTATTGATACAAATATTGCCATGGTCCCCTTGCATCTTGTGTTTTCATTTTGTGTTTCCTATCTCATGGTCTTGCTGGATGTAATGAGAAAGAAGCGATCTTTTTGGTAGAAAATCTCGGAAGATAATAGCAATCTTCTTGGTAGTAAGCCCCGTATGATGACAATTTTTTCAACGAGCATGAAAATTTGTTTAGTCATCCTCGTCCACCAGTTCGCACATCAACATCATGCCTTCATCATCGCCTTCCTTGGCAATGAGTGCCCTTTTGCCACGGTTATGACACCTTACTTTTTCTGATGTCAAACTTTCTCGGTGGTGGTGCAGACTTGTCGTTCGAGTCAAGGAAGTTCTTTCTCGCCGAGCTCTGCTCGTGGCGATCCATCACTTTATTGATGTTTGTTTGTATTGTAAAAGATAATTTATGTTCCTTCTGATATATTTTGCCTTCATCACATTATTGGTGTTTCTTTGTTTCTTCAATTAGGAGACTTGGGTTGTTCTTGAAAGATTGTGCCTCATTTCTTGGAGTAGGAAATTGGGTGAGCGCTAGGAGCGACTTTCTTGTTGCTTTCCTGCTGCATACAGTAGCAACTTGTCCAATCGCCCCTTGGGTAAGCAATACATTGTACTAGAAGTTGCCGCACGCTTTACTGCGCCGTTCTTCTTTTATGGGTTCTACTTTTTTTGTGGATGTACCATAATTGGTCGATGGGTTTCGGGCCTTAAATATGCTAGGCTCGGTGTTTTTCCTTGCGATGGGGTTGTTCTTGACTTTTGTTGGAGGCATAGTTCAAACGTAAGGGGAAAGACAACGATAGTTACATACATACACGTATTTTCATGGAAATTCATAGAAGCGCTGACCATAGTGATAATTGATCATGCCATCCAATACACCCCCCAACCCTTGCGGCGCATAGCGTACCAGCACCGAGCATAGGACTCTTATAAAGTCCAATGGCACGGCCCCGCCCGCTACTTTATATATTGGGCCGATCCATTAATAAATGTGTAAGTAATTTTCAAATGGTATTTTAGAAAATGTCCATGAACTTCAAAAAAATGTTCATCTAGTTTACAAAAATAAGCTTGTACATTTTGAAATATATTCATGACATATTATAAAGTGTTCACATGATATGTTCACACATTTTGAATAAATGGTTATTAATTTAAAATAAGTGTCCAATTTTGAAAAGTGTCCATGCTTTAAAAATGTCCGTGCATTGGAAACATGCTCATATAGTTGCAAACCGTGTTGATCTCTATAAAAAGTTACAAACAGTGTTCGTGTATTACTTAAAATGTGTGCACACATTTCAAAAGTCAATACAATCTAAAAAGTATGCATTTATCTAATCTAAAAAGTATTCATTAATCTAATAAAAATTATGTTTTGGAGAAAATTTCATGAAATTTAAAACGATGTTTTAAAAATGTTCACACTTGTTTTGAAAAGAAATATTCGTGAATAGCAACAAAAAAGAAAAGAAAAAGGAAATTTAAACAAAAGTAAAAGAACATATATCTGGAAAATGCAAGTAAGAGTGAGAGAGGTGGGGGGGAGAGAACTACACTCTGTAATTCCATTGAAAGAAATGGTATCTATACATAGGGAGAAACTGCCTCCAAGCGATAGCAGTTATAAATGTTAAAAGAAAAGGAACATCACTACTTAGGATTGGTCACACGAATGATGATTCGTTAATTAATACATTTTAACTAATATAATAGACACATCCTATTTTATTTCTAACATTTTCCCTGTTCAATCAGTTTTGCTCGTTGAGAGTCTTTTATTGGCTGGGTGTGGTGACATTCTTTTTCTTTCTTAGCTAGACGAACCGACATGCAAGGGACCAGCTAGCTAACTGCGCATGTGCACAAGAAAACTGGACACGCAAGGAACCGAGATGCCCACCAACACGTCTCACCCACTGTCACCCAGGGCCCATGCACTTTCCACACCGTGGATTCACTAGGAGAGCTTATTTCAAGGGAGCTTAGTAACTGTATAGATGTTCTTTTTTATCTATCTTTTTCATGTGAAAACGTCTGCTCAACGGTGCAATCTCTTAATTTCGTTTCCTTGCTCTGCTAGAAAGCGTGTGTATATATCTTATCTTCAATTCCACTTAATTGCTTTTAGTACGACAGAATTTATCCAATCTTTGTTTTCATGCTATTTTTGTATTGCAATAATGAGCATTAATATCAAACCTGTTATAAAAAGGACTGCCCTCTCGTTTCCTCTTCCTCACAACTCACAAGCAGACACTTTTCTATTGACACCACATACAACTTAGGATGAGGATTTCATCTTTGACGCTACTCCTAACCCTTGCCTTTCTTGTGCTAGCATCAAGTACGTTCAATTTCTTCTTGCAAGACTGTTGCATCCGCACAATCAACAAAATCATATTAGTTCATGATTCTAGTTTCTTTTGGTTGGTGATATTTTGCAGATGCGAAAACAAAACCAGGTTGTACGGTCGTATACTTGAAGAAGTTTGGTGGGTACTTGATTGGTGGTTGTGAGGACGATTGCCACAAGAAGTATAAGGCGACCATTCACTGCTCTGACGATATGGCGTGCGCTTGGCAAGCCGATATTGATGGCAGCAGGTGTAAGTGCTCAATGTGCATATTCTCCTCCAAGGCTCCAGCAGAGGGAACTGTGATGTTAACTAGCTAAATAGTGATCAGTGAACATTCGCTAAAAGAACAGATATGCCATAGTATGTGGTGTAGCAGCATGACTATTTCGCTAGAAATTGCTATACAACATAAATTCAGTATTGCACCTTGAGTTTGTAGAATTTATCAAGTGATCCATATATGAGCAGTTGAAATTACCACATCGCTTTCGAATAAATTTGGCGATGTATTACCAATATAAGTTAGAGATAAGAGCCCCCAAAGTGCCACCATTGGGTTTGCTTTTTTTTACACGAAGACCTACACCAGATCTTGACTCAGCTTTCTTCCATGTCCTCTTGTCTTCTCCCCATATCAACAAAACAATACACACTTGATATTGGATGAAACACATCCTAACTTATCGAGATTTTTTTCAGTGAATTATGGTTTGTCTCCAACAAATAAATATTGCACAATAATTGTGATTTTTAATCTAGATCACATCTCGTCCTAACTTGGGTCTTGATGTCCAAAAATACAAGGAGGTCCCATCCCTCGAGGGCTAAGATGCTGATGAGATCGACTTGAATAGCGATTAAGAATACCCATCTGTATCTGCCCGACGACATCCATCTGTGTCGGTATCCATTTGTGGAGCCTCGCTCCAAGTCCGATGTTGCTTCTACCCTTGCCTCCGACTCTAGCAACTCTTTCATTCTAATGATCTGGATGGTGGAACTCGCCACAACACACTGCTCATGACTAGTATATATATCAATACATTGTATGACAAGTAATGCATTATCTAAAAAATACTGCACTTAATTGTGCAACATACAATTCACAAACAATTGCACAAAATGTACATGGAATTAATTATCACTAATTTTGGCACAACTCATCCTTTTTTTTCTTTGATGATATGTGAGTCCAAACTTGTTAATACATTAATTTAGAGACATTACAACTGTGCACTATTCCAGCCTCTCAGGCCATCAACATTTTCAACCGTTGGATTTGGACTCGTGTGAATTTCTGACCATTAGATCTCCTTTCATTCTCGCCTGGGCTTCTGTTGCCGCACTCTTCACGCTACATGGGCTGGGCCGCTGCTTTGGCAACAAAATTCCTGGTCTGCTGTTAATCAGGCCTACTGGGCGCGATGGTAAGGGCAAAATCATTAATTAAAGAGTACTCGTGATAAAAAACATTTCACTTTCCCAGGTCGCGACAAATGGCGCATATACAGCACGTCATTTGTCGCAACATGAGAGTTTTCCCTTTTTCATAGATCTGTTTATTCAAAACATTTTATCTTTTAAACCGTGCGTCCAAATCTCGAACCGTTTTCACATTGGATTCCTCACGTCGAGACCTTCAAAACTAGATCCAATGTTGGTAGGTTTTGACTAACTTTTTTTTACGAAAAAACCAAACGAAAAAAATCAGGCAAAAAAACCGAACCAGGAGCATGGTTTTTTTTCTCTTTTCAAAAGAGGCATCCCTGTGCCTCTCGTGGAAGCAAAACCGTGACTCTCGTGGAAGGAAAAAAACCAGAAAACACGTTTTTTTCCCGTTTCCGAGAGTCACGAAAGCACAACCGTACCTCTAGCAGAAGCAAAACCATGACTCTCGCGAAAGAAAAAAAATAAAAAACACGTATTTTTTCCCTTTCTGAGAGGCACGGCCATGACTCTCGCGAAAGCACAACCGTGCCTCTCGCTGAAGCAAAACCGTGACTCTCGCGAAAGAAAAAAACAGAAAACGCGTTTTGTTTTTCCCTTTCCAAGAGGCACGACCGTGACTCTCGCGAAAGCACAACCGTGCCTCTCGCGGAAGCAAAACAGTGACTTGCGAAAGAAAAAAAACAAAAAATGCGTTTTTTTGTCGTTTCCGAAAGGCACGGCCGTGACTCTCACTAAAGCACAACCGTGCCTCTCAGCGAAAAAAAACCGTGACTTTCACGAAAGGAAAAAAAGAAAACATATTTTTTTCACGCAATTTTTTTCCCTGAATTTGTTTTTGATCGAAAAGCTAAGAAAAACCAGGAGAAAACCAAAACGTCGAAAAAAATCAAAAAAACATTTAAAAGGCTAAAACACGTGTGGAAAAATAAAAAAAATCCAAAAAAAATCCAAAGTTAACTAGTTGAGCTCCTACTTGGCGCATTCAGCGCCGCTTAGCGGGCCGGCCCGGCAGCTACTTCAAAAAGCAGCCATGAAAAGAAAAAGAGCATAATTGGTTCGATGCCAAAAGTTAACTAGTGATTAGTTGGCTATCAATTTTTCTTGTCAATCTCACAACTTTTGATTTTGCCAAATGTTGGCTTGCTAAATATTGGCAATGCATCAAACCAATTATGCTCAGAGTATCTTCGGAAAATATACGCGAAAGCTGGGATTCGAACCCACATGTTACCCGTGCTAGTCTCAACAGAGCACCCACTGCGCCAACACCACTCGGTTTTATAAAATTCGAACACAACCCAATTTACTACTTTCAGTAGTACAACACTAACATATACCCTTATATAGAACTTGCGACATGCACTACCTACATGCGTTCAGCTAACGACTAGGGCGTGTTTTTGCAACTGGAAAATTGAGCGCTAATACTTGAAAAACTTTCATAGCCGGTCATATATGATTTTCTCCAAGAAAAATGAAACTTCACAAATTTCGGAAAAAGTTCATGAACATGCAAAAAAAACATTGCCCAATTCAAGAAAAGTTCAATGATTTTGAAAATAGTTCACAAAAATTGAAAAATGTTCATCAAAATTTTGAAAAAAAGTTGACCAATTTAAGAAAAGTTCATCAATTTTGAAAAAGTTCACAAAACTGAAAATTTTTCATCAATTTCTGAAAATAGTTCATCCAATTTGAAGAAATGTTCATTGAATTTGAAAACAGTTCATAGATTTTGAAAAAAAGTTCATCAAATTTAGAAAAATTCATCGTATTTGAAAAAAAAATCATCAAATTTGAAACAAAATTATCAAATTTTAAAAATAGTTCACGAAAAATAGGAAAAAGTTCATAGATTTTGAAAAGAAAAGTTCATCAAATTTGAAAAATATACATCATCGATTTTAAAAAAGTTGACGTATTTAAGAAATAAAAAAACAAAATCAATGAGGGAAAGAAACCAGGAAGAAGAAGAAAAGAAAAACAGAAAAAGAAAAATGGAAAAACGAAAAACGAAACAATAATTGAGGGAAAGAGTTAAATCTTACCATAACCTGTTGTGTGGCGAGGTGGTTATACTACCGAACCTCATGGCAGGAGGTCTGTGGTTCGAGTGGCGTCTATGAGGATATCTTTTTTTGCAAAATCACTTACATAGTAAGTGGGCGGCCCATTGTGGGACGCTGCACGCGCCCGTTTACAGAATACACATTAATGGGCACCTGCAGCGCTAAATAGGATTCGCCGATGGTTGAGGAAGCGTTAATGGAAATGGATGCGCCGTGTTTGCCTCTACTCCTCCCTGCTTTCCATATAATCTCTACCATCCAGACGATCATGTTGTTCCTTCCTCACCCCTCTCCATACTTCGACAAATACTGTCTCAGGCAGCCATGTCTGACTGATTAGGTTTCTCTTCCTCATCTTGGTCCTGGCAGTCCGTCCTCCTACATCACATCTGGCTAGGTGGTGACGGCGGCGGTGGTGTATTCATCTCCTCGATCCCTTCCTCTTTTTCTACGGTGTAAACGTGCCCGCTAGAGCGACCAGGCTGCCAGGGAGACAAGCAGTGGTGGATCTAGGATTTTTATACAAGGTGGTCCAAAGTAAAAATAGTTATAATAAATATGGCATGTCAACGACTCAACCTTACTCTTGACTACACTTTTTTTTGGAAAGGGGGTGATCCCCAGCCTTGAGGGTTTTTTTAACATTTGCCATCGTCACCAGTAATACCAATTTTAGGAACAAGTACACAAAACTATGAATTATATGCCTCTTTGTTTAAACAATCTTAACTGAATAAAAAAATCAACAAAGAATGCTAACTGATTAATGAATCATGTCCCAGCTTGATGAGGACATGACTATCTTGGATACGACCAAAAATATTGCATACATGCATATTTGTCAGGTGATTTCTAGTGCAAACTATTCAATAATCTATTTATGTTATCCAGAACAAAATACTTCACACACTTTTGTGTTTTGTCTAATTGTAGGTGTATGGGACATTTGCACAACCCATATATGAAGATAAGGGAAAAGGAGAAGTTTAGGTTCTGTTTAAAAAGTTCTCTCACGTCACTTTTGGGCCAAGAGAAGATAGAGTCCAAGTATCTCACGTTCTGGATTCAGATTCGGACTGCACAGACATACCTGACTTAAAACGTCAACAACTTTTTTATACGGACTCCAAATTGGGTGATTCTTTTTTGTTGGAAAATAGATTTCGTGCTCTTTCCAACCCAATTGGAATCACCTTTAAATTCGTCCGGAGCATTGAGATATCGACGAAACAATCTGACACTGCAGCGGAATCCGAGTCAAACAAAAAGTCCAAAGGTGTTGCACTACCTCCACTTGGGCCCATGAGCCTTGTACGACCTAGGGTTAGTTTTAGGCTGCCTTGGGACGTCCTCCCACCTCCTTAACTGCCACCCCTTGCTTCTATATAAGTAGATCCATCTAGTAGCTTTTTCCTGGGGATTTGTTTAGTTAAAAGTTAGCCATTGCAACTTTGTGTACTTCGTTTGTGTCCAACGACCAGACCAAGACCGCTTTCGGATCCCCACCTTTATTAATACGTCATCTATATTCGCAATATTCAAATTGCATTATCATATTCTTGCTTGTTCTTCGATTGCGTGCAGGAATAGACCTTCGTGGTCAGGCTGATCGTGCTTCCAGCATCGTCAGTAACCTCGGGAGATTGGTTTAGCAATTGCTAAGGCGCAACGTCGTGCATGTTTGTAGTCGGATCGTCAAAGTTGACTCCACCAAATCGATAGTTATCATCTCATCGAAAGATCGGGACCCTCGCCTCTATCACAGCTCCTATATTCATTCTTCAACAATTAATAATTTCACATTCTATCAATCATCATTGAACCTTCGATACAACCAACAAAGTAGCAAACCTTAATGAGTAATGAATCAATCAGAGATTGGGGAATGGGGAATGGTGAGTGCTGAGTGAAGATTAGGCTGTGCGGCGAGGGGTCAGCAGGCGCAAAGATCAGAGAGCAATCTGGGGCGGGAGCAGTGCGGTACCTTTTTCTCGAGAAACAGGGGTCCTCATGGATCCTCTCACATATGGACTAAGGTCCGATAAGGCTTTAGTGTTGTATTTTGTACTTTCATTCTTCCTTGATTTCTTAATTGATAACAAACAAAGCTCTTGCTTGTTTTGCAGAAAAGAGACCAGTGAGCCAAAGAGGTCAAGTTTTCCTGTAATACTTCTCTTTTCATGTTTTTGACCTGTTTAGAGCTGTAATGATGGACATGTTAATCTCCAGTATGTGGGCATGTAAGAACAACGAAACAACTTGCTTCTTTAAAACATCAGTACAGACACAAACGCTCATATACACGCGCATACACTCACCCCTATGAACGCGCACACACACCCTATCTTGATATTTATCACAGTGGCTGTACCTATTTCTTTCAAGTAATTTTCTTGCCATACAAAATCTACAGGTCTGAGTAACCTGCTCGACAGCTTGAGTGTACTGAACCTTAATATATACTTGTGATTTAGTGCTAACTTTACTACGTATTTGATTTGGTTCATCATCATGAATTCGGTTGCCACCATACGCAGCAGTCGGACGATCACCAGATATGACTATGATTAGCTTTAACAATGGGACAAATAGTTTAATTAGTTGTCAGCTTAGCAAGAATCTAGCCAATCCATGGCATTCATCTTCTAAGACACATAAAACAGTTGTGAAGAAGCAGTTACATCAGGGTGGGGATTGGAACAAGAGCTGAGAGAGATGAGGAACATACCTAGCAGAAATCCAATCTCGGTCCCTTTTTTCTCATCATTGATTACCACCTTTGCTATTAGGAACACCTACAAAATATGTGTTTTCAACTCCTTAATATCCCACGAGAAAATAGCAGAAATCAAAAGGCGATGAAACTGGACCTAAATAGATTGTTCAGAGAGAGATCACCTTGTTCTTCACCAAGCTCTTCCTCAAGATTCACCCACTTCTCTTTTTTTTCTCAGATCTGCACACATATGTTTAGAAAAACCATGAATCAAGGAGTAAAAATTGGGGAGGAAGATGAATTGGCCGCAGATGGGCAACCTAGACTGGGGACATGTGACGACGGCCGGCACCGCCTGGAACTCTGACCTCGCTGCTCCTTCCCTCATGCCCATGGCCCAAATCCTCCCCTGCTCCATGCCGCCACAGCACGATCCACGATGGCCTTGGGGAGCTCCCCCTCCGCCTCAGTCATGGCCTCCGCTGAAGCAGGATTTGGCCTTGGACCCCCTTCCCCTTGGCTCCTACGCTGCTGGTGGTGGTGGCTGGTGAGGCGCGTGGAAGGACGGCGTGCGGGGGCGAGGGCGCAGCGATGACTGCTCCCGCGGCGGGAAGGGAGAAGGAAAGGTATCAGGAGCAGAATCTCAAAGGCAGTGGGTTGGAAAGAAAGAAGACAAGGCGACGGGGACGACGACCGGCGCCAGATCCGACTGGATCGAGAACCTGGCGGCGCCCACGCTGCTGCACCTCGACCACCGCAGAAGAGGCCGGGAGAGAAGGCGGCGGCGGAGCCGCACCTCCCTCTCCTCTTTCCTCTCTTTCACCCTCCCTTCCTTAGAGCATCTCTAGCAGACCCCGCAAAATTCCGACTCGCATAAATCTTTTGCAGTTCGCGGAAAAGGGTATATGCAGGACGGCGAGGGTGAGGACAGACTCAGACCCCGTATAATCAACCCGTAAAAAAGAATATTCTCCGAATATACCGAACAGACCCAGAGCTAGCTCTTTTAGTCGTCCTTTTCCTCGCGTCAATCCGGCGGACAGGCGGACGAGGGAAAACGCGAGGCAAGCGCGGCGCGGGCAGAGGCCGGGGCGAGCGCGGCGCGTGCGGAGCCCAAGGCTACTGGGACGGCGCAAGCGGCGACCGGATCGAACGGCCGGCGCCATCGAGCTAGCTAGCTAGCTCTTCGAATTGATTGAGCTGCTAGCTAGCTAGCTCCGTTCGAATGGATTGAGCTAACTAGCTCCGTTCGGGAGCCACGGGGGAGCGCAACGGCCGGCTATCGGACGGCCGACGGGCGAGCGCGTTGGCCGCGGCGGCCGGGCGAGCTTCATGGCATTGGCGGGAGCAAAGATTCCTCAACCGCCAACGTTGACCGGTATGCAGGGCCTTGATAAAGTTGTCTTCAAAACTGTATATATGAGGGTTTCGCATTTGCGTTTACAGGGCCCCTTAAAAAATTTAAGGGTCGGACGATTTTACAGGGTCTGTTCGGGCTCGTTTTTTCGACTGGAACTGCAAAAAACGGTTATTTTGCGGGTTTGACCATTTATGCGGGGTCTGCTAGAGATGCTCTTACTTCTTCTCCCTCTCATCTTCTCTCTCTGGAGAAGGGGGCGCGGCGGCGGTGGTAGGAGAGGAGGCGGGGGGTGGGGGAGATGCGATTTAGGTCACGGGTATCCCTATTTTTGTCTCTTGCTACAGCTGCTCACTCGCTTGCTCGCTCTTTTCTCTCTCCGTCGCTTCTCTGCTCGTGGCGCGCGCGGGTCTCTCGCTACAGCTGCTCGCTTGCTCTTTTCTCTCTCGATCGCTTCTCTGCACGCGGTGCGCGCGGGACGCAACGCTTGCTCCGTCGACACTATTCATAGTGACACGTGGACGGCGTGAGCCTGCCTAGCACCCCCTTCATCCTTTGTATATGTTCAATGATCTTTAATAGTTGCGGATGCTTGCTAGAGTTCCAATCATAAGTGCATATGATCTAAGTAGAGAAAGTATGTTATCTTATGCCTCTCCCTCATATAAAATTGCAATAATGATTACCGATCTTGTTAACAATTGCCTAGTACAATTCTGCACACCGTTCCATCATTATTCCACACTCTCTATTTGTAATATATTGTGATATATTCTAACTTTATGATAATATCACCTGTTCTTATATTTTAGTTCTCCGATATCATGCAAATTTATACTCTTCATACCCACAACATAGTTTTATTTCTCGTTTCTAAATGGAAGCAAATGTCCGGTATACGTAGAGTCGTATCAATGGCAGATAGGACTTGAGAGAATATTGATCTTACCTTTAGCTCCTTGTGGGTTCGACACTCCATACTTATCACTTCCACCTTTGGAAATTGCTACGATGATTCCTCGCACTTGGGGATTATCACCCCATTGCTACAATGTGTTGAAGGATGAAGAGAAATGGAAGCCCCGTGATGATCAAGAAGAGAGCAAAAAACGCAAGGCAACTATTGATTTGGATGATGATTGTAACACCCACGATGTGGCTATATCTCCCACGTGTCTGGGCACAACTTAGTGGCATAACCGCATGGTAGGCATGTCGCAAGAGGGGTAATCTTTACACATCCCATGCACTGAATAAGGAAGGGATAAAGAGTTGGCTTACAATCGCCACTTCACACAATACATAAATATATCATACATCATCCAGAATACAATCAAGGTCCGACTACGGAACCAACACAAATAAAGACAACCCCAAATGCTAGATCCCCGATCGCCCCAACTGAGCTCCTCTACTGATCGTCCGGAAAGGAAACATAGTAACGGCCTGACTCCTCGTCGAACTCCCACTTGAGTTCGGTCGCGTCCCCTACACTGGCATCATCGGCACCTGCATCTGTTTGGGAAGTAATCTGTGAGTCATGGGGACTCAGCAATCTCACACCCTCGCGATCAAAACTATTTAAGCTTAATGAAGGAAAAGGGGTAGTGAGGTGGAGCTGCAGCAAGCACTAGCATAAATGGTGGCTAACTTACGCAAATGAGAGCGAGAAGAGAAGCAAAGATCGATCGAGAAGCTAAAAGTGATCAAGAAGTGATCCTAAAGCTACTTACGTTCAACCATAACACGAGACCGTGTTCTCTTCCCGGACTCCGCCGAAAAGAGACCATCACGGCTACACACGTGGTTGATACATTTTAATTAAGTTAAGTGTCAAGTTTTCTACAACCGGATATTAACAAATTCCCATCTGCACATAACTGTGGGCACGGCTTTTGAAAGTTCAAAACCCTGCAGGGGTGTCCCAACTTAGCCCATCACAAGCTCTCACGGTCAACGAAGGATATTCCTTCTCCCAGGAAGACCCGATCAGACTCGGAATCCCGGTTACAAGACATTTCGATAATGGTAAAACAAGACCAGCAAAGCCACCCGAATGTGCCGACAAATCCCGATAGGAGCTGCACATATCTCGTTCTCAGGGCACATCGGGTCGTCCAAACTTCCGGTAGGCCAGCCCAGAGTTGCCCCTGGTGGCCACCGGGGGCTCACAAGTTGGACCAACACTCAGAGGAGCACTGGCCCAGGGGTTTAAAATAAGGATGACCCTCGGGATGCGCGACTCCAAAGGGAAAAAGGCTAGGTGGCAAATGGTAAAACCAAGGTTGGGCCTTGCTGGAGGAGTTTTATTCAAAGCGAACTGTCAAGGGGTTCCCATTATAACCCAACCGCGTAAGGAACGCAAAATCCGGGAACATAACACCGATATGACGGAAACTAGGGCGGCAAGAGTGGAACAAAACACCAGGCATAAGGCCGATCCTTCCACCCTTTACCAAGTGTATAGATGCATTAAAGTAAATAAGATATAATAATGATATCCCAACAATATCCATGTTCCAACCAGGAATAAACTCCAACTTCACCTGCAACTAGCAACGCTATAAGAGGGGCTGAGCAAAGCGGTAACATAGCCAAACAATGGTTTGCTAGGAAAGGTGGGTTAGAGGCTTGACATCGCAATATGGGAGGCATGATATAGCAGGTGGTAGGTATCGCGGCATAACAATAGAGCAAACAACTAGCAAGCAAAGATAGAGGTGATTTCGAGGGTATGGTCATCTTGCCTGCAAAGTTCTCTGAGTTGACGAAAGCTTGATCCTCGTAAGCGTACTCAACGGGTTCCTCGATCACGTACTCGTCTCCCGGCTCTACCCAAAGCAAGAACACAAGCAAAGGAAACAACAATCAACCACGGTGCAATGCGCAAGCAACATGATGCAAAACATGGCATGATATGCGGGATGTGATATGCAATGCATATGCGGGCTTGCTACGTCTTGAGCTAGCGTTGGTTTTCCCCGAAGAGGAGGGGTGATGCAGCATAGTAGCGTAAGTATTTCCCTCAGTTTTTGAGAACCAAGGTATCAATCCAGTAGGAGGTCACGCGCAAGTCCCTCGTACCTGCACAAAACGGTAGCAACTCGCAACCAACGCTTAGGGGTTGTCAATCCCTTCACGGTCACTTACGAGAGTGAGATCTGATAGAGATAATATTTTTGGTATTTTTGGTATAAAGATGCAAAGTGAAAAGTAAAAGCAAAACAAGTAAAATAAAGTAATGGAGATTGATATGATGAGAATAGACCCGGGGGCCATAGGTTTCACTAGTGGCTTCTCTCAAGAGCATAGATATTCTAACGGTGGGTGAACAAATTACTGTTGAGCAATTGATAGAATTGAGCATAGTTATGAGGTTATCTAGGTATGATCATGTATATAGGCATCACGTCCGTGACAAGTAGACCGACTCCTGCCTGCATCTACTACTATTACTCCACTCATCGACCGCTATCCAGCATGCATCTAGAGTATTAAGTTAAAAACAGAGTAACGCCTTAAGCAAGATGACATGATGTAGAGGAATAAATTCATGCAATATGATAAATACCCCATCTTGTTATCCTCGATGGCAACAATACAATACGTGCCTTGCAACTCTTTCTGTCACTGAGTAAGGACACCGCAAGATTGAACCCAAAGCTAAGCACTTCTCCCATTGCAAGAACTACCAATCTAGTTGGCCAAACCAAACGGATAATTCGAAGAGACTTGCAAAGATAACTCAATCATACATAAAAGAATTCAGAGAAGATTCAAATATTATTCATAGATAAGTTGGATCATAAACCCACAATTCATCGGTCTCAACACACCGCAAAAAGAAGATTACATCGAATAGATCTCCACGAGAGAGGGGGAGAACATTGTATTGAGATCCAAAAAGAGAGAAGAAGCCATCTAGCTACTAGCTATGGACCCGAAGGTCTGAAGTAAACTACTCACACTTCATCGGAAGGGCTATGGTGTTGATGTAGAAGCCCTCCGTGATGGATGCCTTCTCCGGCGGAGCTCCGGAACAGGCCCCAAGATGGGATCTCGTGGATACAGGAAGTTGCGGCGGTGGAATTAGGTTTTTGGCTCCGTCTCTGGTCTAATGGGGGTACGTAGGTATATATAGGAGGAAGGAACACGTCGGTGGAGCTCCGAGGGGCCCACGAGGCAGGGGGTGCGCCCAGGGGGGGCGCCTTCCACCCTCGTGACCTCCCCGGAAACTTCTTGGAGTAGGGTCCAAGTCTCCTGGATCACGTTCGGTGAGAAGATCACGTTCCCGAAGGTTTCATTCCGTTTAGACTCCGTTTGATATTTTGTTTCCTCGAAATACTGAAATAGGCAAAAAACAGCAATTCTGGGCTGGGCCTCCGGTTAATAGGTTAGTCCCAAAAATAATATAAAAGTGGAAAATAAAGCCCAATATAGTCCAAAACAGTAGATAAAGTAGCATGGAGCAATAAAAAATTATAGATACATTGGAGACGTATCAGGCATCCCCAAGCTTAATTCCTGCTCGTCCTCGAGTAGGTAAATGATAAAAAGAGAATTTTTGATGCGGAGTGATACTTTGGCATAATTTCAATGTAAATCTTCTTAATCATGGTATGAATATTCAGATCTGAAAGGTTCAAGACAAAAGTTCATATTGACATAAAAATGATAATACTTCAAGCATACTAATCAAACAATTATGTCATCTCAAAATAACATGGCCAAAGGAAGTTCATCCCTACAAAATCATATAGTTAGGCTATGCTTCATTTTCGTCACACAAAGATGTTCCCAACTTCTATACCCCCGATGACAAGCCAAGCAATTGTTTCATACTCAAATAATCTCAAACTTTTTCAACCTTCACGCAATACATGAGCGCGAGCCATGGACATATATGGCACTATGGGTGGTATAGAATATGATTATGGGGATTGTGTGGAGAAGACAAAAAAGGAGAAAGTCTCACATCAACAAGGCTAATCAATGAGCTATGGAGATGCCCATCAATTGATGTTAATGCAAGGAGTAGGGATTGCCATGCAACGGATGCACTAGAGCTAAGAATGCTCAACAAAAGAAAACTAGTGGGTGTGCATCCAACCTGCTTGCTCATGAAGACCTAGGGCATTTTGAGGAAGCCCATCGTTGGAATATACAAGCCAAGTTCTATAATGAAAAATTCCCACTAGTATGAACAAGACAAATTATGAGACTCACTATATGAAAACCATGGTGCTACTTTGAAGCACAATATATGAGACTCACTACATGAAGAACAAGGTGCTACTTTGAAGCACAAGTGTGGAAAAAGAGATAGTAGCATTGCCCTTTTTATTTTCTCCTTCTTTTTTGGGACTTTATTTTTTTCTTTTTGGCCTTTCTATTTTTTTGATTGGGCAATGCTCTAATAATGATGATCATCACACTTCTATTGATTACAACATAATGATTACAACTCGATACTAGAACAAGATATGACTCTATATGAATGCCTCTGGCGGTGTACCGGGATGGTGCAATGAATCAAGAGTGACATGTATGAAAAATAATGCATGGTGGCTTTGCCACAAATACGATGTCAACTACAAGATCATGCAATGGCAATATGACAAAAGTAAAGCATGTCATGATGATGATGATGGTGGTGGAAGTTGCATGGCAATATATCTCGGAATGGCTATGGAAATGCCATGATAGGTAGGTATGGTGGCTGTTTTGAGGAAGATATAGAGAGGTTTATGTGTGAAAGAGCGTATCATATCACGGGGTTTGGATGCACCGGCGAAGTTTGCACCAACTCTCAATGTGAGAAAGGGCAATGCACGGTACCGAAGAGGCTAGCAAATGGCGGAAAGGTAAAAGTGCGTATAATCCATGGACTCAACATTAGTCAAAAGAACTCATATACTTATTGCAAAAAATTAGAAGTCATCAAAAATCAAGTACTACGCGCATGCTCCTAGGGGGATAGATTGGTAGGAAAAGACCATCGCTCGTCCCCGACCGCCACTCATAAGGATGCACAAGCCAGGTACACTTCATGCTTCAAATTTGTTACACAACTTTAACCATACGTGCATGCTACGGGACTTGCTAACTTCAACACAAGTATTTCTCAAATTCACAACTACTCAACTAGCACGACTATAATATTATCACCTCCATATCTCAAAACAATTATCAAGCATCAAACTTATCTTAGTATTCAACCCACTAAAAAGAAAGTTTCACATATCTTGAATACCAAGTATATTAACACTAAGCAAATTACCATGCTATTAACGACTCTCAAAATAATCTAAGTGAAGCATGAGAGATCAAGTTTCTTTAAAACAAACCACCACCGTGCTCTAAAAGATCTAAGTGAAGCACTAGAGCAAAAATTATCACGCTCAAAAAGATATAAGTGAAGCACATAGAGTAAACTATCAAGCTCAAAAGATATAAGTGAAGCACATAGAGTATTCTAACAAATTTCAATTCATACATGGATCTCTCAAAAGGTGTGTACAGCAAGGATGATTGTGGTAGACTAACAAGAAAATACACAAATAATACAAGACGCTCCAACCAAAACACATATCATGTGGTGAATAAAAATATAGCTCCAAGTAAATTACCGATGGACGGAGACGAAAGAGGGGATGCCTTCCGGGGCATCCCCAAGCTTTGACTTTTTGGTGTCCTTGGATTATCTTGGGGGTTCCATGGGCATCCCCAAGCTTAGGCTCTTGCCACTCCTTATTCCATAATCCATCAAAAGAATTCACCCAAAACTTGAAAACTTCACAACACAAAACTCAATAGAAATCTCATGAGCTCCGTTAGAGAAAGAAAACAAAAGACTACTTTAAGGTACTGTAGTGAACTTGTTCTTTATTTGTATTGGTGTTAAACCTACTGTATTCCAACTTATCTATGTTTTATAAACTATTTTACTAGCCATAGATTCATCAAAATAAGCAAACAACACACGCAAAACAGAATCTGTCAAAAACAGAACAGTCTGTAGTAATTTGTTACTAACGCAAACTTCTGGAACACAAAAAATTCTACCAAAATTAGACGACCTGGGCAATTTGTTTATTGATAAGCAGCAATTGGAATCACTATTTTATCACGTTCTGGTGATTTTTGACAATTCAGGCACTGAGCGCAAAGATTCTAGAAATTACAGCAAGATCAAATAACTATCTTCCAAGAAGATCTAATAGGTTTAACTTGGCACAAACACTAATTAAAAGATAAAACCACATCTAAACAGAATCTAGATGGATTATTTATTCCTAAACAGAACCAAAAACAAAAAACACAAAATAAAATTGGGTTGCCTCCCAACAAGCGCTATCGTTTAACGCCCCTAGCTAGGCATAAAAGCAAGGATAGATCTAGGTATTGCCATCTTTGGTAGGCAATCCATAAGTGGCTCTCATGATAGATTCATATGGTAATTTTATTTTTTTTCTAGGAAAGTGTTCCATGCCCTTCTTTAAGGGAAATTGGAATTTAATATCCCCTTCCTTCATATCAATAATTGCACCAATCGTTCTAAGGAAAGGTCTACCAAGAATAATAGGACATGAAGGATTGCAATCTATATCAAGAACGATAAAATCTACGGGCACATAATTCCTATTTGCAACAATAAGAACATCATTAATTCTTCCCATAGGCTTTTTAATAGTGGAATCCGCAAGATGCAAGTTTAGAGAGCAATCATCAAAGTCACGGAAATCTAACAAATCACACAAAGCTTTGGGGATAGTAGAGACACTAGCACCCAAATCACACAAAGCATGAAACTCGTAATTTTTAATTTTAATCTTAATTGTAGGTTCCCACTCATCATGGAGTTTTCTAGGGATAGAAACTTTCAACTCAAGCTTTTCTTCATAAGATTGCATTAAGGCGTCAACAATGTGTTCAGTAAAGGCCTTATTTCGACTATAAGCATGAGGAGAATTTAACACGGATTGCAACAAGGAAATACAATCAATTAAAGAGCAATTTTCATAGTTAAATTCCTTGAGATCCAAAATAATGGGTTTAGCAATATCTAGATTTTTATTTCTTTCAATCCCTTTTTTTATCAATTTCATCATCAGGATCTAAAAATTCAGAATTCTTAGAACGCCTTCTAGGTAAGGGAAGATCATAATCAGATTCATCAAGATTCACATTGCAAAACAACGATTTAATAGGGGACACATCAATAACTTTCAGATCTTCATCTTGATTTTCATAGGATTTAGAAGAACACGCTTTAATAAAGGCATCTTTGTAAGCACGCATCCTAGTGGTTCTTTCTTTGCACTCATCAATGGAAATTCTCATGGCTTTGAGAGACTCATTGATATCATGCTTAGGAGGAATAGATCTAAGCTTTAAAGAATCAACCTCAAGAGAAATTCTATCAACGTTCCTAGCCAAATCATCAACTTTAATCAATTTCTCTTCAAGCAAAGCATTGAAATTCTTTTGCGAATTCATAAATTCTTTAACACTACTCTCAAATTCAGAGGGCATCTTATTAAAATTTCCATAAGAGTTGTTGTAGGAATTTCCATAATTATTAGAAGGATTACTAGGATAATGCCTAGAATTAAAATTCCCTCTATACGCGTTGTTACCAAAACTATTCCTACCAACAAAATTCACATCCATAGATTCATTATTATTCTCAAGCAAAGTAGATAAAGGCATATTATTGGCATCAGAAGAAACACTCTTAACAAATAAATTCCTAAGTTCATCCATCTTTTCACTCAAAACATTGATTTCTTCTATAGCATGCACTTTTTTATTAGTACATCTTTCAGTATGCCATTGAGAATAATTGACCATAATATTATCTAGGAGTTTGGTAGCATCTCCTAAAGTGATTTCCATAAAAGTGCCTCCCGCGGCCGAATCTAAAAGATTTCTAGAAGCAAAATTCAATCCAGCATAAAAAAATTATATAATCATCCATAAGTTCAAACCATGAGTAGGACAATTACGTAGCATTAATTTCATTCTCTCCCAAGCTTGTGCAACATGTTCATGATCAAGTTGCTTAAAATTCATAATATCGTTCCTAAGAGAGATAATCTTAGCGAGAGGAAAATACTTAGAGATAAAAGCATCTTTGCACTTGTTCCAAGAATCAATACTATTTTTAGGCAAAGATGAAAACCACATTTTAGCACGATCTCTAAGCGAAAAAGGAAATAGCTTCAATTTATCGACATCCTTTTTCTTTTGCATATCACATAAATCAACAAAGCCATTTAGATGAGTAGAGGCATCTTCACTAGGAAGGCCGGCGAATTGATCTTTCATAACAAGATTCAACAAAGCAGTATTGATTTCACAAGATTCAGTATTGGCAAGAGGAGCAATCGGAGTGCTAAGGAAATCATTGTTATTGGTATTGGTGAAGTCACACAATTTGGTAGCATCTTGGGCCATCACGACAAGCAAGCAAACTAACACACGAGCAAACAAAAGGCAAAGGGAAAGAGAGGGCGAATAAAACGGCAAGGGTGAAGTGGGGGAGAGGAAAACGAGAGGCAAATGGCAAATAATGTAATGCGAGAGATAGAGATTGTGATGGGTACTTGGTATGTTGACTTTTGCGTAGGCTTTCCCGGCAACGGCGCTAGAAATGGCTCGTTGACGGGATAGTAAATCTTGACTTGACTTGGCGTAGGCCTCCCCGGCAACGGCGCCAGAAATGGCTCGTTGACGGGAGAGTAAATCTTGACTTGACTTGGCGTAGGCCTCCCCGGCAACGGCGCCAGAAATCCTTCTTGCTACGTCTCGAGCTAGCGTTGGTTTTCCCCGAAGAGGAGGGGGTGATGCAGCACAATAGCGTAAGTATTTCCCTCAGTTTTTGAGAACCAAGGTATCATTCCAGTAGGAGGTCACGCGCAAGTCCCTCGTACCTGCACAAAACGGTAGCAACTCGCAACCAACGCTTAGGGGTTGTCAATCCCTTCACGGTCACTTACGAGAGTGAGATCTGATAGAGATAATATTTTTGGTATTTTTGGTATAAAGATGCAAAGTGAAAAGTAAAAGCAAAACAAGTAAAATAAAGTAATGGAGATTGATATGATGAGAATAGACCCGGGGGCCATAGGTTTCACTAGTGGCTTCTCTCAAGAGCATAGATATTCTACGGTGGGTGAACAAATTACTGTTGAGCAATTGATAGAATTGAGCATAGTTATGAGGTTATCTAGGTATGATCATGTATATAGGCATCACGTTCGTGACAAGTAGACCGACTCCTGCCTGCATCTACTACTATTACTCCACTCATCGACCGCTATCCAGCATGCCTCTAGAGTATTAAGTTAAAAACAGAGTAACGCCTTAAGCAAGATGACATGATGTAGAGGAATAAATTCATGCAATATGATAAATACCCCATCTTGTTATCCTCGATGGCAACAATACAATACGTGCCTTGCAACTCTTTCTGTCACTGAGTAAGGACACCGCAAGATTGAACCCAAAGCTAAGCACTTCTCCCATTGCAAGAACTACCAATCTAGTTGGCCAAACCAAACGGATAATTCGAAGAGACTTGCAAAGATAACTCAATCATACATAAAAGAATTCAGAGAAGATTCAAATATTATTCATAGATAAGTTGGATCATAAACCCACAATTCATCGGTCTCAACACACCGCAAAAAGAAGATTACATCGAATAGATCTCCACGAGAGAGGGGGAGAACATTGTATTGAGATCCAAAAAGAGGGAAGAAGCCATCTAGCTACTAGCTATGGACCCGAAGGTCTGAAGTAAACTACTCACACTTCATCGGAAGGGCTATGGTGTTGATGTAGAAGCCCTCCGTGATGGATGCCTTCTCCGGTGGAGCTCCGGAACAGGCCCCAAGATGGGATCTCGTGGATACAGGAAGTTGTGGCGGTGGAATTAGGTTTTTGGCTCCGTCTCTGGTCTAATGGGGGTACGTAGGTATATATAGGAGGAAGGAGCACGTCGGTGGAGCTCCGAGGGGCCCACGAGGTAGGGGGCGCGCCCAGGGGGGCGCCCTCCACCCTCGTGACCTCCCCGGAAACTTCTTGGAGTAGGGTCCAAGTCTCCTGGATCACGTTCGGTGAGAAGATCACGTTCCTGAAGGTTTCATTCCATTTGGACTCCGTTTGATATTCTGTTTCCTCGAAATACTAAAATAGGCAAAAAACAGCAATTCTGGGCTGGGCCTCCGGTTAATAGGTTAGTCCCAAAAATAATATAAAAGTGGAAAATAAAGCCCAATATAGTCCAAAACAGTAGATAAAGTAGCATGGAGCAATAAAAAATTATAGATACGTTGGAGACGTATCAGGGCTCCGGAAGGAAAAGATTGATCAAGGCCTCAACTTGGCAAACCAAGAGTGCCGCTGAAATATGAGATGATTTCGGTTGAAATTGATATAAAGATCACCGGAATCGGATGCACGGTTTGCAAATGGCAAGCAAAACAAGAATGGCACAATTCTGTGATTAACATCACAATGTCATCTAGAATGCAACAAGAAACTAAGCTACTGCAGCCCAACATAGCAAGAAAGCACATGGCAGTGATCTACTCAAGATGCTTGACAAAAGATGAACACTGAGCTACGGCTAAAACACACAAGATCAGGTTCAAACAAGCATGGAAAAAGTGCAAAAGATATCGGCATCACAAACTTGGTGAAAATACTAACATGCTAGGAATTAACATCAGGAAGCAATGTTTAGAGCAAGCAAACATCATTCTAAAGGAATAGATCATAGCAAAAAAAGGCATGGCATGAATCTACTCAAAGCATAGAACAAAAGTCCCTTACTGACCATGAGACAAAAGGGCACAGAAAATATGATGGCACCCATGTAAACATAGCAAGTTTCGTTAACTGATTTAGACTTGGCAGAAAACTGAGCATGGCAAAAACAGAATTATGAAGGCATCTTTGCGATCTCGATTCACTCACCACAAGGCATTTCATGACAAGCTAAGCATACTACCAGCAAGAAGACATGTTCATGAAGCTAACCATGGCAAGAACAATCTCATAGAATGCATGGATCAACTACAACCATGGCAAAATTGATTAACATGTAAACAATCTGCCAGGAACATTTTATAGCAAAAGTAGAGCAGGAGTAAGTCATGCTGGGGCACTCCATAAATGCAAACAGGGACATGGATGGATAGAGCACAACCATATGTCCAAAACATCATTACTGAAGATACTCAAAAGAAGCATGGATCTCAGTGTAGCAACATGAATACATGGCATAAAAATAATAGCAGAGCAAAGACTTAGTGAAATTCTAAGTCCCTGAAATCAGCAATATCACGAGAGCTACTTTGCATGCTTGTGATAGTCACCACAAAGATCACAAAAATACATGGCACACACCCCTGTAAAGATGGCATGGCATAGATCAAAACACATGTGGAGCTCATGCCCATATGCAGCACACAACAAATGTACCAAAAATGACAAATTCTCATACTCTGCTAAGAATCAGCACCTAACATTTTATAGCACTCTTGCATCAATGATTTGGGCATCAATATGGACTCAAACAAGCATGAAAAAATGGAACAAACTGAAGAGCACATCATGATAAACATTTTGGTATATCATACGTGCAAAACGAATCTACGGATGAGAAGTTATGATGCAATGAACTGAGGCATAAAATAATCAGGAAAAAGGACTTAGAGAGAAAACAGAGTCAACCCTCATTTGGATCTGGATCTGAGGCTCGCCGAAGACTTTGCCAGAATCGGGGCCGGGGAGAGACGGGGAGGACGCCAGCAACCTCAAGGGCGGAGGAGGAAGACGAGGCCGGAGGGAGACGACAACGGGGAGGCGCGCCCGTGGGGTCGGCGTGGCGTGGTCGGCCGGTTCTCAGCGCAGAGTTCGCCGGAGCTCCATTGGCGGGCGGCGACCGGACGGCGAGCGGCGGAGCGCGGTCGCGGCGAGGTGGCGGGGCACGGAGGAGACGGGCGCTGCGGGTGGCGGAGCCGGGATCGGCGGGCCGGACGTGGTCTCGCGGGCCGGCGGCGGGTGGCAACTGTGCAGGGACACGTGGCGGCGTGCGAGTGGCGTGGGGCGGCGGCGCGATCTATCTGGCCGGACCGGACGTGTCTGGCGGCGGAGAGGAAGCGGGGCTACGGTTTCGGGACCCGGATTTGGACGGGGAGGACATATTTATACCTAGAAGGAGGTAGGAGTGTCCAAATGGAGTGTGGTTTTCGACCACACGATCGTGATCCGATGGCGGAGGACATGGGATAGGTTTGGATGGCTTATTGGGCCACTTTGGTGGGGTGTTGGGCTGCAACACACACGAGGCCTTTACGGTTCCCCGGTTAACCGTTGGAGTATCAAACGGACTCCAAATGGCACGAAACTTGACAGGCGGTCTACCGATGGTGTACTAAGGCCGCTTGGCAAATATCGGTCCAT
This sequence comes from Triticum urartu, assembly GCF_003073215.2. NCBI lineage: Eukaryota > Viridiplantae > Streptophyta > Magnoliopsida > Poales > Poaceae > Triticum > Triticum urartu. The sequence goes on from NC_053024.1 coordinate 90,006,009, forward strand.
TCCGAGAATATTTAACACCCGCTCACGAAAAGAGACAAAAGGGGGCGCCGGAGGGCGTAGGAGTGTCGGGTTGCAAAATGGACAACGGGGAAAATGCTCGGATGCATGAGACGAACACGTATGCAAATGAGATGCACATGATGACATGATATGAAATGCATGACATGAACAAAATGCAAAACGAAGACACAACCCAACCACGAAGGGAATCTCATAACTTAGAGCCAAAAATGGCAAGAGTTGGAGTACAAATATGGTAAGTTACATCCGAGGTGTTACAACACTCCACCACTATGAAAGGATCTTGTCCCGAGATATAGAAATGAAAGAACTCTGGATATTCAAAACGGAGGTGGTCCTCGTGTTCCCAGGTGGCTTCTCAGTCGGAATGGTGTGACCACTTCACTTTCAGAAATTTGGTAGACTTGTTGCGAGTCTTGCGCTCGGTTTCTTCAAGAATAGCAATGGGATGCTCATGATAAGACAGGTCTTCTTGGAGATCAATCTCTTCAAAGTTGATGGGGCGGTCAGGAGTCTTGAAGCACTTGCGAAGCTGTGACACGTGAAACACGTCGTGCACGTTTGCAAAGTTGTATGGAAGCTCAAGTTGATAGGCGAGATCGCCTCTTTTGCCAATGATCTTGAAAGGACCCACGTATCTAGGGGCAAGCTTCCCTTTGATACCGAAGTGACGAGTACCTTTCATTGGAGAGACACGAAGGTAGACATGGTCTCCGATCTCGAAAGCCAAGTCACGATGCTTGCTATCATAGTAACTCTTCTGGCGCGATTGCGCGGCTTTGAGATTTTCACGGATGACTTTGCACATTTCTTCAGCCTCTGTGATTAAGTCATTGCCAAGAAGTTGGCGTTCACTAGTCTCTGACCAATTAAGAGGAGTACGTCACTTTCTACCATAGAGAATCTCGAATGGGGCCTTGCCCGAACTCGCTTGGAAGCTGTTGTTGTAGGAGAACTCGGCATATGGAAGACAATATTCCCATTTCATACTGAAAGAAATGACACAAGCCCTGAGCATATCTTCAAGAATTTGATTTACTCGCTCGTCTTTTCCACTAGTTTGAGGATGGAAGGTTGTGCTGAAGCGAATGCTGGTGCCCATGGCCTTCTGGAAGGAGTCCCAGAACTTAGAAGTAAAGATGCTTCCACGATCTGAAGATATCAATTGTGGAATGCCGTGCAAGGAGACAATCCTCGAGGTATATAGCTCTGCCAACTGAGCTGCTATGATAGATTCTTTGATAGGAAGAAAATGAGCCACTTTAGTAAGCTTGTCGATGACAACAAAGATAGCATCATTTCCACGCTTGTACTTGGGAAATCCAGTCACGAAGTCCATCTCAATATGGTCAAACTTCCATTCTGGAATGGCAAGAGGTTGGAGGAGACCAGCTGGTCATTGGTGTTCTGCTTTCACTCTTCTACAGACATCACATTCATTCACGAACTGAGCAATTTCTCGCTTCATTTGGGTCCACCAATACGACTGCTTGAGGTCATGGTACATCTTCGTACTTCCAGGATGAATGGATAGAAGGGAATTGTGAGCATCGTTCATAATGACTTTACGAAGGTCACCTTTAGGAACAACAATTCGATCCTCGAAGAATAGAGTATCTTTGTCATCAAGACGGTAGCACTTGTACTTGGGTTGACTCTTGGCAATCCCATTTTTCACCTTCTTCACCATGGCATCAAGAAGTTGTGCCTCACGAATTTGATCTTCCAAAGTAGGAGATACTTGGAGGTTGGCAAGGAAGCCTTGAGGAACAACTTGGAGATTCAGTTTGCGGAAAGCTTCACAAAGGTCTGGTTGTAAGGGTTTGAGAATTAAGCTGTTGCTGTAAGACTTCCTGCTCAAAGCGTCTGCAATGACATTGGCCTTGCCTGGAGTATATTCAATACTCGGATTATACTCTTGAATCATTTCGACCCAACGAGTCTGCCTGAGGTTGAGGTTGGATTGAGTGAAGATGTACTTGAGGCTCTTGTTGGGGAACGTAGCAGAAATTCAAAATTTTCCTACGTGTCACCAAGATCTATCTATGGAGAGACCAGCAACGAGGGGAAGGAGAGTGCATCTACATACCCTTGTAGATTGCTAAGCGGAAGCGTTCAAGTGAACGGGGTCGATGGAGTCATACTCGTCGTGATCCAAATCACCGATGATCAAGTGCCGAACGCACGGCACCTCCGCGTTCAACACACGTATAGCCCGGTGACGTCTCCCATGCCTTGATCCAGCAAGGAGAGAGGGAGAGGTTGAGGAAGACTCCATCCAGCAGCAGCACAACGGCGTGGTGGTGGTGGAGGAGCGTGGCAATCCTGCAGGGCTTCGCCAAGCACCACGGGAGAGGAGAAGGACTTAGGAGAGAGGGAGGGGCTGCACCAAAGGCATGAGGTGTGTCTCAAGAGGCCCTCCTACCCTCACTATATATAGGGAGCCCAAGGGGGGGTGCTCCAGCCCTAGGAGATCCAATATCCTAGGGGGCGGCGGCCAGGGGAGGTTTCCCTCCCCCCCAAGGCACCTAGGAGGTGCCTTCCCTCCTTGGGACTCTTCCTTAGGGTTCCCCCTTCACCCTAGGCGCATGGGCCATAAGGTAAGTGGCGCCCCAACCCACTTTGGGCTGGATCCCTTTCCACTTCAGCCCATGGGACCCTCCGGGATAGGTGGCCCCACCCGGTGGGCCCCCGGACCCTTCCGGTGGTCCCGGTACAATACCGATGACCCCGAAACTTGTCCCGATGGCCGAAATAGGACTTCCTATATATAAATCTTTACCTCCGGACCATTCCGGAACTCCTCGTGACGTCCGGGATCTCATCCGGGACTCCGAACAACATTCGGTAACCACATACAAGCTTCCTTTATAACCCTAGCGTCATCGAATCTTAAGTGTGTAGACCCTACGGGTTCGGGAGACATGCAGACATGACCGAGACGTTCTCCGGTCAATAACCAACAGCGGGATATTATACAATTCCCTTTGTCTAGCGGTACGATACTTGCCCGAGATTCGATCGTCAGTATCCCGATACCTTGTTCTTTCTCGTTACCGGCAAGTCTCTTTTACTCGTTCCGTAACACATCATCCCGTGATCAACTCCTTGATCACATTGTGCACATTACGATGATGTCCTACCGAGTGGGACCAGAGATACCTCTCCGTTTACACGGAGTGACAAATCCCAGTCTCGATTCATGCCAACCCAACAGACACTTTCGGAGATACCTGTAGTGCACCTTTATAGTCACCCAGTTACGTTGTGACGTTTGGTACACCCAAAGCACTCCTACGGTATCCGGGAGTTGCACAATCTCATGGTCTAAGGAAATGATACTTGACATTAGAAAAGCTTTAGCATACGAACTACACGATCTTGTGCTATGCTTAGGATTGGGTCTTGTCCATCACATCATTCTCCTAATGATGTGATCCCGTCATCAACGACATCCATTGTCCATGGTCAGGAAACCGTAACCATCTATTGATCAACGAGCTAGTCAACTAGAGGCTTACTAGGGACATGGTGTTGTCTATGTATCCACACATGTATCTGAGTTTCCTATCAATACAATTCTAGCAAACGATTATCATGAACAAGGAAATATAATAATAACTAATTTATTATTGCCTCTAGGGCATATTTCCAACAGTCTCCCACTTGCACTAGAGTCAATAATCTAGTTCACATCGCCATGTGATTAACACTCACAGGTCACATCGCCATGTAACCAACATCCAAAGAGTTTACTAGAGTCAATAATCTAGTTCACATCACTATGTGATTAACACTCAATGAGTTCTGGGTTTGATCATGTTGCTTGTGAGAGAGGTTATAGTCAACGGGTCTGCAACATTCAGATCCGTATGTACTTCGCAAATTTCTATGTCATCTTGTAGATGCTACATTTGGAGCCATTCCAAATAACTGTTCTACTTGGAGCTATTCTAAATTGTTGCTCCATTATACGTATCCGGTATCTCTACTCAGAGCTATCCGGATAGGTGTTAAGCTTGCATCGACGTAACCCTTTACGACGAACTCTTTTACCACCTCCATAATCGAGAAAAATTCCTTAGTCCACTAGTTACCAAGGATAACTTTGACCGCTGTCCTGTGATCCATTCTTGGATCACTCTTGTACCCCTTGACTGACTCATGGCAAGGCACACTTCAGGTGCGGTACACAGCATAGCATACTGTAGAGCCTATGTATTAAGCATAGGGGACGACCTTCGTCCTTTCTCTCTATTCTGCCGTGGTCGAGCTTTAAGTCTTAACTTCATACCTTACAACTCAGGCAAGAACTCCTTCTTTGACTGATCCATCTTGAACACCTTCAAGATCATGTCAAGGTATGTGCTCATTTGAAAGTACCATTAAGTGTTTTGATCTATCCTTATAGATCTTGATGCTCAATGTTCAAGTAGCTTAATCCAGGCTTTCCATTGAAAAACACTTTCCAAATAACCCTATATGCTTTCCAGAAATTCTACATCATTTCTGATCCATAATATGTCAACAACATATACTCATCAGAAATTCTATAGTGCTCCCACTCACTTCTTTGGAAATACAAGTTTCTCATAAACTTTGTATAAACCCAAAATCTTTGATCATCATCAAAGCATACATTCCAACTCCGAGATGCTTACTCCAGTCCTCAGAAGGATTGCTGGAGCTTTGCATACTTATTAGCATCTTTCAGGATTGACAAAACCTTCCGGTTGTATCACATACAACCTTTCCTCAAAAATCATCGAGGAAACAATGTTTTGATATCCTATCTGCAAGATTTCATAAATGATGCAGTAATTGCTAATATAATTCCAACAGACTCTTAGCATCGCTACGAGTGAGAAAGTCTCACCATAGTCAACTCCTTGAACTTGTCGGGAAACTTCTTAATGACAAGTCGAGCTTTCTTAATGGTGACATTTACCATCATTGTCCGTCTTCCTTTTAAATCCATCTGTACTCAATAGCCTCACGACCATCAAGTAGTTTCTTCCAAAGTCTACACTTTGTTTTCATACATGGATCCTCTCTCGGATTTTATGGCCTCGAGCCATTTATCGGAATCCAGGCCCACCATTGCTTCTCCATATCTCGTAGGTTCATTGTTGTCTAGTAACATGACTTCCAAGACAGGATTACGTACCACTCTGAAGTAGTACGCATCCTTGTCATCCCACGAGGTTTGGGAGTGACTTGATCTGAAGTTTCATGATCACTATCATAAGCTTCCACTTCAATTGGTGTAGGTGCCACAGGAACAACTTCCTGTGCCCTGCCACACACTAGTTGAAGAGATGGTTCAATAACCTCATCAAGTCTCCACCATCCTCCCACTCAATTCTTTCGAGAGAAACTTTTCCTCGAGAAAGGACCCGATTCTAGAAACAATCCTTTATTGCTTTCGGATCTGAGACAGGAGGTATACCCAACTGTTTTTGGGTTGTCCTATGAAGATGCATTTATCCGCTTTGGGTTCGAGCTTATCGGCCTGAAACTTTTCCACATAAGCGTCGCAGCCCCAAACTTTTAAGAAATGACAGCTTAGGTTTCTCTAAACCATAGTTCATACGGTGTCATCTCATCGGAATTACGTGGTGCCCTATTTAAAGTGAATGTGGTTGTCTCTAATGCCTAACCCATAAACTATCGTGGTAATTCGATAAGAGACATCATGGTATGCATCATATCCAATAGGGTGCAGTTATGATGTTCGGACACACCATCACACTATGGTGTTCCAGGCTGTATTAGTTGTGAAACAATTTCCACAATGTCTTAATTCTGTGCCAAACTCGTAATTCAGATATTCATCTCTATGATCATATCATAAATATTTTATCCTCTTGTCACGACGATCTCTCAACTTCACCCTGAAATTACTTGAACCTTTCAATAATTCAGACTCGTGATTCATCAAGTAAATATACTCAACATGTACTCAAATCATCTGTGAAGTAAGAACATAACGATATCCACTACATGCCTCAGCACTCATTGGACTGCACACATCAAAATGTATTACTTCCAACAAGTTGCTTTCTAGTTCCATTTTACTGAAACCGAGGCTTTCAGTCATCTTGCCCATGTGGTATGATTTGCATGTCTCAAGTGATTCAAAATCAAGTGAGTCCGAACGGTCCATTTGCATGGAGTTTCTTCATGCATATACACCAACAGACATGGTTCGCATGTCTCAAACTTTTCAAAAATGAGTGAGTCCAAAGATCCATCTACATGGAGCTTCTTCATGCGTTTTATACCGATATGACTTAAGTGGCAGTGCCACAAGTAGGTGGTACTATCATTACTATCTTTTGGCATGAACATGTGTATCACTACGATCGAGATTCAATAAACCATTCATTTTAGGTGCAAGACCATTGAAGGTATTATTCAAATAAACAGAGTAACCATTATTCTCCTTAAATGAATAACCGTATTGCGATAGACATAATCCAATCATGTCTATGCTCAACGCAAACACCAATCTCGATGGTAGAGGGAGCGTACGATATTTGATCATATCAACATTGGAAACACTTCCAACACATATCGTTAGCTCACCTTTAGCTAGTCTCCGTTTATTCCGTAGCTTTTATTTCGAGTTACTAACACTTAGCAACCGAACCGGTATCTAATAACCTGGTGCTACTAGGAGTACTAGTAAAGTACACATTAACATAATGTATATCCAATATACTTCTATCGACAGCCTTCTCATCTACCAAGTATCTAGGGTAATCCTGCTCCAGTGGCTGTTCCCCTTATTACAGAAGCACTTAGTCTCGGGTTTGGGTTCAACCTTGGGTTTCTTCACCAGAGCAGCAGCTGAATTGCCGTTTCATGAAGTATCCCTTTGTTCCCTTGCCCTTCTTGAAACTAGTGGTTTCACCAACCATCAACAATTGATGCTCCTTCTTGATTTCTACTTTCGCGGTGTCAAACATCGCGAATATCTCAAGGATCATCATATATATCCCTGATATATTATAGTTCAACACGAGGCTCTAGCAGCTTGGTGGTAATGACTTCGGAGAAACATCACTATCTCATCTGGAAGATCAACTCCCACTCGATTCAAATGATTGTTGTACTCAGACAATCTGAGCACAAGCTCAACAATTGAGCTTTTCTCCCTTAGTTTGCAGGCTAAGAAAATCGTCGGAGGTCTTATACCTCTTGACGTGGGCACGAGCCTGAAATCCCAATTTCAGCCCTCAAAACATCTCATATGTTTTGCGACGTTTCAAAAATGTCTTTGGTGCCTCAACTCTAAACCGTTTAACTGAACTATCACGTAGTTATCAAAACGTGTATGTCAGATGTTCGCAACATCCACAGACGACATTCAAGGTTCAGCACACTGAGCGGTGCATTAGGGACATAAGCCTTCTAAGAAGCAATGAGGACAATCCTCAGTTTACGGACCTAGTCCGCATAATTGCTACTATCAACTTTCAACTAATTTTTCTCTAGGAACATATCTAAACAGTAGAACTAAAGCGCGAGCTACGACATAATTTGCAAAATCCTTTTTGACTATGTTCAGGATAAACAAGTTCATCTTATGAACTCCCACTCAGATAGACATCCTTCTAGTCATCTAAGTGATTACATGATCCGAGTCAACTAGGCCGTGTCCGATCATCACGTGAGACGGACTAGTCAACATCGGTGAACATCTTCATGCTGATCGTATCTACCATACGACTCATGCTCGACCTTTCGGTCTTCTGTGTTCCGAGGCCATGTCTGTACATGCTAGGCTCGTCAAGTCAACCTAAGTGTTTGCATGTGTAAATCTGTCTTACACCCGTTGTATGTGAACGTCTGAATCAAACACCCGATCATCACGTGGTGCTTTGAAACAACGAACTGTCGCAACGGTGCACAGTTAGGGGGAACACTTTCTTGAAATTTTAACGAGGGATCATCTTATTTACTACCGTCGTTCTAAGCAAATAAGATGTATAAACATGATAAACATCACATGCAATCAAATAGTAGTGACATGATATGGCCAATATCATATAGCTCCTTTGATCTCCATCTTGGGGCTCCATGATCATCTTGTCACCGGCATGACACCATGATCTCCATCATCATGATCTCCATCATCGTGTCTTCATGAAGTTGTCTCGTCATCTATTACTTCTACTACTACAGCTAACGGTTAGCAATAAAGTAAAGTAATTACATGACGTTTATGTTGACATGCAGGTCATAAATAAATAAAGACAACTCCTATGGCTCCTGCCGGTTGTCATACTCATCGACATGCAAGTCGTGATTCTTATTACAAGAACATGATCAATCTCATACATCACATATATCATTCATCACATCCTTTGGGCCATATCACATCACATAGCATACCCTGCAAAAACAAGTTAGACGTCCTCTAATTGTTGTTTACATGTTTTACGTGGCTGCTATGGGTTTCTAGCAAGAACGTTTCTTACCTACGCAAAAACCAGAAAGTGATATGCCAATTGCTATTTACCCTTCATAAGGACCCTTTTCATCGAATCCGATCCGACTGAAGTGGGAGAGACAGACACCCGCCAGCCACCTAATGCAACTAGTGCATGTTAGTCGGTGGAACCGGTCTCACGTAAGCATACGTGTAAGGTTGGTCCGGGCCGCTTCATCCCACGATGCCGCCGAATCAAGATAAGACTAGTAACGGCAAGCATATTGAACAAAATCAACGCCCACAATACTTTGTGTTCTACTCGTGCATAGAAACTACGCAATAGACCTAGCTCATGATGCCACTGTTGGGGAACGTAGCAGAAATTCAAAATATTCCTACGTGTCACCAAGATCTATCTATGGAGAGACCAGCAACGAGGGGAAGGAGAGTGCATCTACATACCCTTGTAGATCGCTAAGCGGAAGCGTTCAAGTGAACGGGGTCGATGGAGTCGTACTCGTCGTGATCCAAATCACCGATGATCAAGTGCCGAACGCACGGCACCTCCGCGTTCAACACACGTACAGCCCGGTGACGTCTCCCATGCCTTGATCCAGCAAGGAGAGAGGGAGAGGTTGAGGAAGACTCCATCCAGCAGCAGCACAACGGCGTGGTGGTGGTGGAGGAGCGTGGCAATCCTGCAGGGCTTCGCCAAGCACCACGGGAGAGGAGAAGGACTTAGGAGAGAGGGAGGGGCTGCACCAAAGGCATGAGGTGTGTCTCAAGAGGCCCTCCTACCCTCACTATATATAGGGAGCCCAAGGGGGGGGTGCGCCAGCCCTAGGAGATCCAATATCCTAGGGGGCGGCGGCCAGGGGAGGTTTCCCTCCCCCCCAAGGCACCTAGGAGGTGCCTTCCCTCCTTGGGACTCTTCCTTAGGGTTCCCCCTTCACCCTAGGCGCATGGGCCATAAGGGAAGTGGCGCCCCAACCCACTTTGGGCTGGATCCCTTTCCACTTCAGCCCATGGGACCCTCCGGGATAGGTGGCCCCACCCGGTAGGCCCCCGGGACCCTTCCGGTGGTCCCGGTACAATACCGATGACCCCGAAACTTGTCCCGATGGCCGAAATAGGACTTCCTATATATAAATCTTTACCTCCGGACCATTCCGGAACTCCTCGTGACGTCCGGGATCTCATCCGGGACTCCAAACAACATTCGGTAACCACATACAAGCTTCCTTTATAACCCTAGCGTCATCGAACCTTAAGTGTGTAGACCCTACGGGTTCGGGAGACATGCAGACATGACCGAGACGTTCTCCGGTCAATAACCAACAGCGGGATCTGGATACCCATGTTGGCTCCCACATGTTCCACGATGATCTCATCGGATGAACCACGATGTCAAGGACTTAATCAATCCCGTATACAATTCCCTTTGTCTAGCGGTACGATACTTGCCCGAGATTCGATCGTCGGTATCCCGATACCTTGTTCTTTCTCGTTACCGGCAAGTCTCTTTTACTCGTTCCGTAACACATCATCCCGTGATCAACTCCTTGATCACATTGTGCACATTATGATGATGTCCTACCGAGTGGGCCCAGAGATACCTCTCCGTTTACACGGAGTGACAAATCCCATTCTCGATTCATGCCAACCCAACAGACACTTTCGGAGATACCTGTAGTGCACCTTTATAGTCACCCAGTTACGTTGTGACGTTTGGTACACCCAAAGCACTCCTACGGTATCCGGGAGTTGCACAATCTCATGGTCTAAGGAAATGATACTTGACATTAGAAAAGCTTTAGCATACGAACTACACGATCTTGTGCTATGCTTAGGATTGGGTCTTGTCCATCACATCATTCTCCTAATGATGTGATCCCGTCATCAACGACATCCAATGTCCATGGTCAGGAAACCGTAACCATCTATTGATCAACGAGCTAGTCAACTAGAGGCTTACTAGGGACATGGTGTTGTCTATGTATCCACACATGTATCTGAGTTTCCTATCAATACAATTCTAGCATGGATAATAAACGATTATCATGAACAAGGAAATATAATAATAACTAATTTATTATTACCTCTAGGGCATATTTCCAATAGCTCTTATGATCAGTGAAGATATCCACATTCCTTCCCAACAAGAGATGTCTCCATGTTAACAGAGCATGGACAACTGTCGCCAACTCGAGGTCATGAGTGGGGTAGTTCTTTTTGTTGGGCTTCAACTGGCGAGAGGTATAAGCCACAACTTTCTTCTCTTGCATTAACACAGCACCGAGACCTTGCAGGGAGGCAACACAGAAAACTTCGAATGGTTTGGATTCATCAGGAGGAGTCAGAACTGGAGTTGTGACTAACTTCTCTTTGAGGGTGTTGAAAGCGATGTCACATTCACGCGTCCAGACATACTTCACATGCTTCTGGAGGAGGTTGGAAAGATACTTTGCAATCTTAGAGAAATTCTCAATGAATCTTCGACAATAGCTTGCAAGCCCAAGAAAACTGCGTAGCTGCTTCACATTCTGAGGCGATTCCCAATTCACAATTGCAGACACCTTCTCAGGATTAACAGCTATGCCCTTGGCGGAGATGATATGGCCAAGGTAGAGAACCTCATCGAGCCAAAACTCGCACTTTGAAAACTTCGCATAGAATTGATGTTCTCTGAGTTTGTCGAGTACCAATCTCAAATGCTTGGCATGATCCTCCTTGTTCTTGGAAAAGACCAAGATGTCATCGAGATACACCAAGACAAAATCATTTGTGTATGGGTTGAAGATGAAGTTCATCATGCGAGAGAACATTGGAGGGGCATTAACAAGGCCGAAAGACATGACAGTATATTCATAAGAACCATAGCTTGTTCTGAATGATGTCTTGGGGATATCTTATTCACAAATGTGAATCTGATGATAACCCATACGGAGG